>NC_042958.1:63436050-63703979 GCF_901001165.1 Salmo trutta | reverse complement strand
TAACAAAACAAACATACGTTGAATATCCCTTTGAGCATGGTGAAGTTGATAATTACACTTTGGATGGTGTATCAATATACCCAGTCAGTACCAAGACATTGGTGTCCTTCCTAACTCAGTTGCCGGAGAGGGAAGGAAAACGCTCAAGGATTTCACCATGAGGTCAATGGTCACTACTATTGATATTTTTGAAACTTTTACTTTTACTTCACTACATTCCTAAAGAAAATAATGTACTTTTTACGCCATACATTTTCCCTGACAGCCAAAAGTACTACTTACATTTTGTCAGGAAAATGGTCCAATTCACGCACTTATCAAGAGAACATCCCTGGTCATCCCTACAGCCTCTGATCTAGCGGACTCACTAAACACAAATGCTTTGTTTGTAAATTAATGTCAGAGTGTTGTAGTGTGCTCCTGGCTATCCGTAAATAAAACAATAAAATATAATTGTGCTGGCTGGTTTGCATAATATAATGAATTTGAAATTATTAATACTTTTACTTTTGAAACTTAAGTATATTTTAAACCAAATACTTTTAGACTTTTGCTCATGTAGTATTTTACTGGGTGACTTTCAGTTTTACTTGAGTCATTTCTATTAAGGTATCTTTACTTTTACTCAAGTATGACGTTTCAGTACTTTTCCCACACTGCTCTCAGCAACTAAGTTAGGAATGACGCCTGTATTTTGTAGTGACGGTGTATTGATACACCATCTAAAGTGTCATTAATAACTTCACCATGCTCAAAGGAATATTCAATGTCTGCTTTTCCTATTTTTACCCATCTAACAATAGGTGCCCTTCTTTGCGAGGCATTGGAACCCTCCCTGTCTTTGTGCTTGAATTTGTGCTTGAAATTCACTGCTCGACTGAGGGACCTTACAGATTCATTAATTATCTGAATTAATGAATAAAATGAAGAGCAGGTTACAGAGTTGTTGATTGTCCACTGTCAACATTCTGGAACTCTTGATGTCATAATCGACTCTTCTATTACATCATGTTGGGTCCATATCTTATGTATCTTTGACAGTGAACAGTAAACCCAAATCACTTTTACAAAGCACAGCTGACCAGTTAGTAGTTTGACTTGTAATTTGTACTGCCTACTTTTGAAAGACAATTTCTTTCATCAAAATGGCACAGCTCGCCCAGAAAGGTGGGCTGTGCAACATGAAGATGTTATTTTTGGCTGTTATTTTCTGTCTCCTATCGCCTGCTGCTACAAATGTGTTGGCTTCTTCGTCTTCGGACCAGAAGACTTTGATGCCAGTGAAGGACCACTCTGTTCGGAACAACCCTGACGCTACAAAAGAGACCAATTTTAAGACATTGCTGGAACAACTTGAGAGTTTACGGGTGAAAGACGATTCTTCTCCAGGTAATGTGGGCCAGTTGACAAAAGGATATTCCTCAAAAATTGCCAAGTACCCCTCGGAGCTTGTGGAGCCCCTGATTTCTGTTCCAGAGCACAAGCCTTTGATGCCAGTGAAGGACCACCCTGTTCAGGACATCCCCAATGTTGCAAAACTGACCAAAATGGTGCAAGTGGACCAGATGCTGGAACAACTTGAGAGGGTGAAAGATGATACTTTCACAGGTAAAGCTAAAGTCCCCCAGAAGATTGTGGAGAAACTTATTCCTTATCTACTGGCTTACAAGCAAACAGCATTACATGGTGACGATGACGTCTTCAAAGAAAATGTTCAGGCTTCAGCTCCAAAAGCTCAGAAGAGCACCCTGAAGATCAAACCCAGAGTCAACATATTGACCGACCCTTCTTACTCCGAGCCACTTGTGAAGGTGAACCTGATTTTGGGGATCTTTTTCTATGGCTTCATCGTAATAGTGGTTCTCTATGATGCTGTGAGAATCTCCAAGGAGGCTAGAAGGAGATCTGATGCTATGGCCGCTGCCAGGCTGAAGAAAAGACAACCAGCCACCGATGAACCACAGACACTGGTGTCCAGAGTTCGGGAGAGCATATCTTCACACTTTGGTTTGAAACAGGCATCATCCACACCACAGTGTGCCCACATTTCTGACAATTCGGCAAAAGAGTTGCACAAGTCAAAGGAGTCAACCTCCACCAAGGACAAATCTGAAACGGTAAAGAGACCCGGAAAGAGTGCCGTCAGCCTGAGAGAGTGTGAGCCACCTCTGCCTAGCATCCCAGAGAACTTTCTTGTGCCTGACTCTGAGCCTGCCATCCAGGTGGCATTGAACCCATTCGACACCAAGCTAGCCGAAGTTGTATCTCACAATACTGAGGCATCCAACTACGAGGCAACCGAGAAGCCCTGCTACACACATTCCGGACTCACTGAGGTTTGTGTCGATTAAGACCGAGGACTACTTCTTAAACCAAGTGACATTGAATAAAAGCAGCAGATATTGAATCACCAAATGAGATCACATGGAGACTGCCACCTTTGAAGACTTATTTTTTCTGTTTGTAAATGAATATAATTACTTTAGAATAGTAATAAAAATATATTGCATTTAAAATGTATGTTTTAAGTCATTTTTGGGTATTTTGATTTGTTGTTGTACATGAATAAGAACCATTATTTAATTGATAAAATAGATTTTTTGGAGAAAAAAATAGTTTAACAAATGATTCTTCTGTACTGTTGTATAGTTTTTTGCCAGTAGTTCTGAATATAGCCCTCACAAGCCCAAAGTGTCCCTGAAAATGTTGTGCTATGTCAGATATGTGCAGATACAGTGCCTTCAGAATGTATTCATACCACTTGACTCAATTCACATTTTGTTGTGTTACAGCCTGAATTCAAAATGGATTAAATATATTTTTGTCTCACTCATCTACACATAAGACCCCATAATGATAATGTGAAAACATGTTTTTTTGAAATTTTTGCACATTTATTGAAAATAAAATATACAATATCTAATTTACATAAGTATTCACACCCCTAAGTCAATACATGTTATAATCCCCTTTGGCAGCAATTACAGCTGTGGGTCTTTCTGGGTAAGCCTCTCAGTGTTTTGTACACCTCGATTGTACGATATTTGCCCATTATTATAAAAAAAATCTTCAAGCTCTGTCAAATTGATTGTTGATCATTGATAGACAACCATTGTGAAGTCTTGCCATATATTTATTTTATTCTTTATTTTTATTTGACCCATGTCATAGTGGTTTATAAGTCAGTATTTGTGAATTGGGTTGTGTTTTTCTGTGGATTCATGTTTATTGTATTGCTATTGAACTTTGACCATTGAAATCTGAGAGACCCTCAGATTAAGATAGAGTTGGGTGCACCCTAGTAAACTATAGGCAGGATATTTGGCCGGTATCTAAGTCTATTGTACTGTTGATGTATTTCATTCATATTGAGCTCATTGTACAAATTTCACATATCAATATTTCCTCAAGGTGATTAATTTTTTTTCTAAGTATTTTTATTTACAAAATACACGCCGGCATTATTTTTCTAAATTATTCAGTTATGTGGTTTTCATTTCTCCCTACTGCTCCAGTAGTGAACCTAACTGGTCCAATAGAGTTTAAGCTTAAACATAGTGTTTAGAGTGTTTAGCAATTGTTACATAAGCAACTCCAGTATAGATTTGGCCTTGTGTTGTAGGTTATTGTCCTGCTGAAAGGCTGAATTAATCTCCCAGTGTCTAACGGAACCAGGTTTTTCTCTAGGATTTTGCCTGTGCTTAGCTCCATTCCCTTTCTTTTTTATCCTGAAAAACTCCCCAGTCCTTAACTATTACAAGCATACCCATAACATGATGCAGCCACCACTATGCTTGAAAATATGGAGCGTGGTACTCAGTAATGTGCTGTATTGGATTTGCCCCAAATATAACGCTTGTATTAGGGACAAAAAGTTAATTGCTTTGCCACATTTTTTGCAGTATTACTTCAGTGCCTTGTTGCAAACAGGATGCATGTTCTGGAATATTTTTTATTCTGTACTGTCTTCCTTCTTTTCACTCTGTCAATTAGGTTAGTATTGTGGAGTAACTACAATGTTGTTGATCCATCCTCCATCACAGCCATTCAACTCTGTAACTGTTTTAAAGTCACCATTGGCCTCATGGTGAAATTCCTGAGCAGTTTACTTCCTCTCCAGCAGTGGTGTAAAGTAGTTAAGTAAAACTACTTTAAAGTACTACTTAAGGAGTTTTTGTGGGTATCTGTACATTACATGAGTAGTGTGTCCAAATGTTTATCTGGTTCTGTGTGTGTGTATCTACCTATCTATCTGTCTATTGGGGGATTGGAAATGATGCAGACAATTACATTGATGGAAGCCACAATCTATATGCGATATTAAAGCTGATCTACCCCCTAAAAAACAAATAAACATCTCACTTCGGTGCCTTTATCTCTCTCTCCGTCAGGCCTTCATCCGCCTTTACCTCGCCCACCACAAGGAGGAGCGCATCGACGTGCTGCAGCTGGCCCAAGAACCCTTCCTCATGCCCCCCTTCCGCAAGGCCCTGGCCACCGGTCCTGGGCCGTTGGCATCGGGCTCCACGCCCTCCACCTCCAGCGCATACACAGCAGTGCCTCGAACTGAGGCGCCCAACACCATCCCAGAGGGACCCTGTGGGGGCCACATTACTCAAACGCCCTCCCTTCTAGATAGGGGGATGGGGGAAGGAGGATGGAGGGGGTAAAAACAGACTAAAGGATGGAGGAGGAATATCTGAAGTGCCCTCCCTATCCTCACCCCTCCTAAGACATGAAGGGGCAGTGCCAGTCTATGGCTTGTCTGTAAGACCCAATGGCTGTACATGTACACACCCCTGCCACAATGAAGAGAAAGACCTTGCTTGGCCTGTCCAGTGGGCTGCATCACAGGGTCATAGGAAAACGGACTGAAGTCACAGTATGTTGTGTGTGTGCATACCTGTTTTCAGGAAAACCAAACAGCTCAAATCAAATTGTATTTGTCACATATATGTGTTTAGCAGATGTTATTGCGGGTGTAGTGAAATGCTTGTAAGCTAGAAGCATTGCAGCCCTATCTGTCGGCACCATTTTCTTACGTATCCATTCCATTTGATATTTTGAGAGAAAGGCTTTTTTATAAATTATTGCTTGAGTTGTATCATAAGTTGAACTCTATATATTTCCCAATAATAGAATCAATTGCCCCCCTCCCTCTTTTTGAAGGGCACAAATGAAGGGGGAGTTTCTATTTTTGATGACCAAAGTTGAAGGCATGCCTGGCTGATACAACAATGTTACGTTTTACACACGTCTAACTGTCAAGTGAAAGAAAGAAATAATTTTCACTAGGATCATCACTTTTAACTGATTTGATCAGATTTAAATATTTTCTTGGATATTGGACTGGGAGTTAACTTTGTTATTTGGATGGTTGTCCATCTTTTTTTCATGAGGCTTTCCCCCAAAATGGAGAGGGAGAGACTTAATAGAAATGCATATAAACCATTTAACCGACTTTTGGTATAACTTTGTGGTTCGTTAGCAAGGAGTTACGTCAAAGATAATTCTCATTCATTGCAAATTGTGCAGTGTAACATTCTAAATTCCAACATGACTTAAATAATAGCAAAGTTATTTTAGTATATTGTGAAACATGATTTCACGCTTGAGCATAGGTGTGTTGTTTACCAGAGAAAAGCAGAATAGCCTAACTGGTAATACTCAAATATACACAGCCATACAGAGCTAGCTACATGCTACGTACAAGGCTAGCAACACAATGACTGCCTGAAGAGCCAATCTAAAAGTGCCTTCAGAAAGTATTCACACCACTTGACTTTTTCCACATTTTGTTGTATGGATTAAATTGAGTTTCACTGGCCTACACACAATCCCCCATAATGTGAAAGTGGAATTATGTTTATAGAGATTTTTACAAATTAATGAATTGAAAGTATTGTGTAAATACGTATTCAATCCCTTTGTTATGGCAAGCATGATGTTCAGGAGTAAAAATGTGCTTAACAAGTCACAAATTGCATGGACTCATCTGATAAGTGTTTAACAGGATTTTTGAATTACGACCTCATCTCTGTACCCGGCCCATACAGATAATTGTAAGGTCCCTCAGATGAGCAGTGAATTTCAAACACAGATTCAACCACAAACACCAGGGAGGTTTTCCCAAGCCTCGCAAAGCAGTGCACCTATTGGTAGGTGGGTAACAAAACAAACATACGTTGAATATCCCTTTGAGCATGGTGAAGTTGATAATTACACTTTGGATGGTGTATCAATATACCCAGTCAGTACCAAGACATTGGTGTCCTTCCTAACTCAGTTGCCGGAGAGGAAGGAAAACGCTCAAGGATTTCACCATGAGGTCAATGGTCACTACTATTGATATTTTTGAAACTTTTACTTTTACTTCACTACATTCCTAAAGAAAATAATGTACTTTTTACGCCATACATTTTCCCTGACAGCCAAAAGTACTACTTACATTTTGTCAGGAAAATGGTCCAATTCACGCACTTATCAAGAGAACATCCCTGGTCATCCCTACAGCCTCTGATCTAGCGGACTCACTAAACACAAATGCTTTGTTTGTAAATTAATGTCAGAGTGTTGTAGTGTGCTCCTGGCTATCCGTAAATAAAACAATAAAATATAAATTGTGCTGGCTGGTTTGCATAATATAAGGAATTTGAAATTATTAATACTTTTACTTTTGAAACTTAAGTATATTTTAAACCAAATACTTTTAGACTTTTGCTCATGTAGTATTTTACTGGGTGACTTTCAGTTTTACTTGAGTCATTTTCTATTAAGGTATCTTTACTTTTACTCAAGTATGACGTTTCAGTACTTTTCCCACACTGCTCTCCAGCAACTAAGTTAGGAATGACGCCTGTATTTTGTAGTGACGGTGTATTGATACACCATCTAAAGTGTCATTAATAACTTCACCATGCTCAAAGGAATATTCAATGTCTGCTTTTCCTATTTTTACCCATCTAACAATAGGTGCCCTTCTTTGCGAGGCATTGGAACCCTCCCTGGTCTTTGTGCTTGAATTTGTGCTTGAAATTCACTGCTCGACTGAGGGACCTTACAGATTCATTAATTATCTGAATTAATGAATAAAATGAAGAGCAGGTTACAGAGTTGTTGATTGTCCACTGTCAACATTCTGGAACTCTTGATGTCATAATCGACTCTTCTATTACATCATGTTGGGTCCATATCTTATGTATCTTTGACAGTGAACAGTAAACCCAAATCACTTTTACAAAGCACAGCTGACCAGTTAGTAGTTTGACTTGTAATTTGTACTGCCTACTTTTGAAAGACAATTTCTTTCATCAAAATGGCACAGCTCGCCCAGAAAGGTGGGCTGTGCAACATGAAGATGTTATTTTTGGCTGTTATTTTCTGTCTCCTATCGCCTGCTGCTACAAATGTGTTGGCTTCTTCGTCTTCGGACCAGAAGACTTTGATGCCAGTGAAGGACCACTCTGTTCGGAACAACCCTGACGCTACAAAAGAGACCAATTTTAAGACATTGCTGGAACAACTTGAGAGTTTACGGGTGAAAGACGATTCTTCTCCAGGTAATGTGGGCCAGTTGACAAAAGGATATTCCTCAAAAATTGCCAAGTACCCCTCGGAGCTTGTGGAGCCCCTGATTTCTGTTCCAGAGCACAAGCCTTTGATGCCAGTGAAGGACCACCCTGTTCAGGACATCCCCAATGTTGCAAAACTGACCAAAATGGTGCAAGTGGACCAGATGCTGGAACAACTTGAGAGGGTGAAAGATGATACTTTCACAGGTAAAGCTAAAGTCCCCCAGAAGATTGTGGAGAAACTTATTCCTTATCTACTGGCTTACAAGCAAACAGCATTACATGGTGACGATGACGTCTTCAAAGAAAATGTTCAGGCTTCAGCTCCAAAAGCTCAGAAGAGCACCCTGAAGATCAAACCCAGAGTCAACATATTGACCGACCCTTCTTACTCCGAGCCACTTGTGAAGGTGAACCTGATTTTGGGGATCTTTTTCTATGGCTTCATCGTAATAGTGGTTCTCTATGATGCTGTGAGAATCTCCAAGGAGGCTAGAAGGAGATCTGATGCTATGGCCGCTGCCAGGCTGAAGAAAAGACAACCAGCCACCGATGAACCACAGACACTGGTGTCCAGAGTTCGGGAGAGCATATCTTCACACTTTGGTTTGAAACAGGCATCATCCACACCACAGTGTGCCCACATTTCTGACAATTCGGCAAAAGAGTTGCACAAGTCAAAGGAGTCAACCTCCACCAAGGACAAATCTGAAACGGTAAAGAGACCCGGAAAGAGTGCCGTCAGCCTGAGAGAGTGTGAGCCACCTCTGCCTAGCATCCCAGAGAACTTTCTTGTGCCTGACTCTGAGCCTGCCATCCAGGTGGCATTGAACCCATTCGACACCAAGCTAGCCAAAGTTGTATCTCACAATACTGAGGCATCCAACTACGAGGCAACCGAGAAGCCCTGCTACACACATTCCGGACTCACTGAGGTTTGTGTCGATTAAGACCGAGGACTACTTCTTAAACCAAGTGACATTGAATAAAAGCAGCAGATATTGAATCACCAAATGAGATCACATGGAGACTGCCACCTTTGAAGACTTATTTTTTCTGTTTGTAAATGAATATAATTACTTTAGAATAGTAATAAAAATATATTGCATTTAAAATGTATGTTTTAAGTCATTTTTGGGTATTTTGATTTGTTGTTGTACATGAATAAGAACCATTATTTAATTGATAAAATAGATTTTTTGGAGAAAAAAATAGTTTAACAAATGATTCTTCTGTACTGTTGTATAGTTTTTTGCCAGTAGTTCTGAATATAGCCCTCACAAGCCCAAAGTGTCCCTGAAAATGTTGTGCTATGTCAGATATGTGCAGATACAGTGCCTTCAGAATGTATTCATACCACTTGACTCAATTCACATTTTGTTGTGTTACAGCCTGAATTCAAAATGGATTAAATATATTTTTGTCTCACTCATCTACACATAAGACCCCATAATGATAATGTGAAAACATGTTTTTTTGAAATTTTTGCACATTTATTGAAAATAAAATATACAATATCTAATTTACATAAGTATTCACACCCCTAAGTCAATACATGTTATAATCCCCTTTGGCAGCAATTACAGCTGTGGGTCTTTCTGGGTAAGCCTCTCAGTGTTTTGTACACCTCGATTGTACGATATTTGCCCATTATTATAAAAAAAAATCTTCAAGCTGTCAAATTGATTGTTGATCATTGATAGACAACCATTGTGAAGTCTTGCCATATATTTATTTTATTCTTTATTTTTATTTGACCCATGTCATAGTGGTTTATAAGTCAGTATTTGTGAATTGGGTTGTGTTTTTCTGTGGATTCATGTTTATTGTATTGCTATTGAACTTTGACCATTGAAATCTGAGAGACCCTCAGATTAAGATAGAGTTGGGTGCACCCTAGTAAACTATAGGCAGGATATTTGGCCGGTATCTAAGTCTATTGTACTGTTGATGTATTTCATTCATATTGAGCTCATTGTACAAATTTCACATATCAATATTTCCTCAAGGTGATTAATTTTTTTTCTAAGTATTTTTATTTACAAAATACACGCCGGCATTATTTTTCTAAATTATTCAGTTATGTGGTTTTCATTTCTCCCTACTGCTCCAGTAGTGAACCTAACTGGTCCAATAGAGTTTAAGCTTAAACATAGTGTTTAGAGTGTTTAGCAATTGTTACATAAGCAACTCCAGTATAGATTTGGCCTTGTGTTGTAGGTTATTGTCCTGCTGAAAGGCTGAATTAATCTCCCAGTGTCTAACGGAACCAGGTTTTTCTCTAGGATTTTGCCTGTGCTTAGCTCCATTCCCTTTCTTTTTTATCCTGAAAAACTCCCCAGTCCTTAACTATTACAAGCATACCCATAACATGATGCAGCCACCACTATGCTTGAAAATATGGAGCGTGGTACTCAGTAATGTGCTGTATTGGATTTGCCCCAAATATAACGCTTGTATTAGGGACAAAAAGTGAATTGCTTTGCCACATTTTTTGCAGTATTACTTCAGTGCCTTGTTGCAAACAGGATGCATGTTCTGGAATATTTTTTATTCTGTACTGTCTTCCTTCTTTTCACTCTGTCAATTAGGTTAGTATTGTGGAGTAACTACAATGTTGTTGATCCATCCTCCATCACAGCCATTCAACTCTGTAACTGTTTTAAAGTCACCATTGGCCTCATGGTGAAATTCCTGAGCAGTTTACTTCCTCTCCAGCAGTGGTGTAAAGTAGTTAAGTAAAACTACTTTAAAGTACTACTTAAGGAGTTTTTGTGGGTATCTGTACATTACATGAGTAGTGTGTCCAAATGTTTATCTGGTTCTGTGTGTGTGTATCTACCTATCTATCTGTCTATTGGGGGATTGGAAATGATGCAGACAATTACATTGATGGAAGCCACAATCTATATGCGATATTAAAGCTGATCTACCCCCTAAAAAACAAATAAACATCTCACTTCGGTGCCTTTATCTCTCTCTCCGTCAGGCCTTCATCCGCCTTTACCTCGCCCACCACAAGGAGGAGCGCATCGACGTGCTGCAGCTGGCCCAAGAACCCTTCCTCATGCCCCCCTTCCGCAAGGCCCTGGCCACCGGTCCTGGGCCGTTGGCATCGGGCTCCACGCCCTCCACCTCCAGCGCATACACAGCAGTGCCTCGAACTGAGGCGCCCAACACCATCCCAGAGGGACCCTGTGGGGGCCACATTACTCAAACGCCCTCCCTTCTAGATAGGGGGATGGGGGAAGGAGGATGGAGGGGGTAAAAACAGACTAAAGGATGGAGGAGGAATATCTGAAGTGCCCTCCCTATCCTCACCCCTCCTAAGACATGAAGGGGCAGTGCCAGTCTATGGCTTGTCTGTAAGACCCAATGGCTGTACATGTACACACCCCTGCCACAATGAAGAGAAAGACCTTGCTTGGCCTGTCCAGTGGGCTGCATCACAGGGTCATAGGAAAACGGACTGAAGTCACAGTATGTTGTGTGTGTGCATACCTGTTTTCAGGAAAACCAAACAGCTCAAATCAAATTGTATTTGTCACATATATGTGTTTAGCAGATGTTATTGCGGGTGTAGTGAAATGCTTGTAAGCTAGAAGCATTGCAGCCCTATCTGTCGGCACCATTTTCTTACGTATCCATTCCATTTGATATTTTGAGAGAAAGGCTTTTTTATAAATTATTGCTTGAGTTGTATCATAAGTTGAACTCTATATATTTCCCAATAATAGAATCAATTGCCCCCCTCCCTCTTTTTGAAGGGCACAAATGAAGGGGGAGTTTCTATTTTTGATGACCAAAGTTGAAGGCATGCCTGGCTGATACAAAAATGTTACGTTTTACACACGTCTAACTGTCAAGTGAAAGAAAGAAATCATTTTCACTAGGATCATCACTTTTAACTGATTTGATCAGATTTAAATATTTTCTTGGATATTGGACTGGGAGTTTACTTTGTTATTTGGATGGTTGTCCATCTTTTTTTCATGAGGCTTTCCCCCAAAATGGAGAGGGAGAGACTTAATAGAAATGCATATAAACCATTTAACCGACTTTTGGTATAACTTTGTGGTTCGTTAGCAAGGAGTTACGTCAAAGATAATTCTCATTCATTGCAAATTGTGCAGTGTAACATTCTAAATTCCAACATGACTTAAATAATAGCAAAGTTATTTTAGTATATTGTGAAACATGATTTCACGCTTGAGCATAGGTGTGTTGTTTACCAGAGAAAAGCAGAATAGCCTAACTGGTAATACTCAAATATACACAGCCATACAGAGCTAGCTACATGCTACGTACAAGGCTAGCAACACAATGACTGCCTGAAGAGCCAATCTAAAAGTGCCTTCAGAAAGTATTCACACCACTTGACTTTTTCCACATTTTGTTGTATGGATTAAATTGAGTTTCACTGGCCTACACACAATCCCCCATAATGTGAAAGTGGAATTATGTTTATAGAGATTTTTACAAATTAATGAATTGAAAGTATTGTGTAAATACGTATTCAATCCCTTTGTTATGGCAAGCATGATGTTCAGGAGTAAAAATGTGCTTAACAAGTCACAAATTGCATGGACTCATCTGATAAGTGTTTAACAGGATTTTTGAATTACGACCTCATCTCTGTACCCGGCCCATACAGATAATTGTAAGGTCCCTCAGATGAGCAGTGAATTTCAAACACAGATTCAACCACAAACACCAGGGAGGTTTTCCCAAGCCTCGCAAAGCAGTGCACCTATTGGTAGGTGGGTAACAAAACAAACATACGTTGAATATCCCTTTGAGCATGGTGAAGTTGATAATTACACTTTGGATGGTGTATCAATATACCCAGTCAGTACCAAGACATTGGTGTCCTTCCTAACTCAGTTGCCGGAGAGGAAGGAAAACGCTCAAGGATTTCACCATGAGGTCAATGGTCACTACTATTGATATTTTTGAAACTTTTACTTTTACTTCACTACATTCCTAAAGAAAATAATGTACTTTTTACGCCATACATTTTCCCTGACAGCCAAAAGTACTACTTACATTTTGTCAGGAAAATGGTCCAATTCACGCACTTATCAAGAGAACATCCCTGGTCATCCCTACAGCCTCTGATCTAGCGGACTCACTAAACACAAATGCTTTGTTTGTAAATTAATGTCAGAGTGTTGTAGTGTGCTCCTGGCTATCCGTAAATAAAACAATAAAATATAAATTGTGCTGGCTGGTTTGCATAATATAATGAATTTGAAATTATTAATACTTTTACTTTTGAAACTTAAGTATATTTTAAACCAAATACTTTTAGACTTTTGCTCATGTAGTATTTTACTGGGTGACTTGAGTCATTTTCTATTAAGGTATCTTTACTTTTACTCAAGTATGACGTTTCAGTACTTTTCCCACACTGCTCTCCAGCAACTAAGTTAGGAATGACGCCTGTATTTTGTAGTGACGGTGTATTGATACACCATCTAAAGTGTCATTAATAACTTCACCATGCTCAAAGGAATATTCAATGTCTGCTTTTCCTATTTTTACCCATCTAACAATAGGTGCCCTTCTTTGCGAGGCATTGGAACCCTCCCTGGTCTTTGTGCTTGAATTTGTGCTTGAAATTCACTGCTCGACTGAGGGACCTTACAGATTCATTAATTATCTGAATTAATGAATAAAATGAAGAGCAGGTTACAGAGTTGTTGATTGTCCACTGTCAACATTCTGGAACTCTTGATGTCATAATCGACTCTTCTATTACATCATGTTGGGTCCATATCTTATGTATCTTTGACAGTGAACAGTAAACCCAAATCACTTTTACAAAGCACAGCTGACCAGTTAGTAGTTTGACTTGTAATTTGTACTGCCTACTTTTGAAAGACAATTTCTTTCATCAAAATGGCACAGCTCGCCCAGAAAGGTGGGCTGTGCAACATGAAGATGTTATTTTTGGCTGTTATTTTCTGTCTCCTATCGCCTGCTGCTACAAATGTGTTGGCTTCTTCGTCTTCGGACCAGAAGACTTTGATGCCAGTGAAGGACCACTCTGTTCGGAACAACCCTGACGCTACAAAAGAGACCAATTTTAAGACATTGCTGGAACAACTTGAGAGTTTACGGGTGAAAGACGATTCTTCTCCAGGTAATGTGGGCCAGTTGACAAAAGGATATTCCTCAAAAATTGCCAAGTACCCCTCGGAGCTTGTGGAGCCCCTGATTTCTGTTCCAGAGCACAAGCCTTTGATGCCAGTGAAGGACCACCCTGTTCAGGACATCCCCAATGTTGCAAAACTGACCAAAATGGTGCAAGTGGACCAGATGCTGGAACAACTTGAGAGGGTGAAAGATGATACTTTCACAGGTAAAGCTAAAGTCCCCCAGAAGATTGTGGAGAAACTTATTCCTTATCTACTGGCTTACAAGCAAACAGCATTACATGGTGACGATGACGTCTTCAAAGAAAATGTTCAGGCTTCAGCTCCAAAAGCTCAGAAGAGCACCCTGAAGATCAAACCCAGAGTCAACATATTGACCGACCCTTCTTACTCCGAGCCACTTGTGAAGGTGAACCTGATTTTGGGGATCTTTTTCTATGGCTTCATCGTAATAGTGGTTCTCTATGATGCTGTGAGAATCTCCAAGGAGGCTAGAAGGAGATCTGATGCTATGGCCGCTGCCAGGCTGAAGAAAAGACAACCAGCCACCGATGAACCACAGACACTGGTGTCCAGAGTTCGGGAGAGCATATCTTCACACTTTGGTTTGAAACAGGCATCATCCACACCACAGTGTGCCCACATTTCTGACAATTCGGCAAAAGAGTTGCACAAGTCAAAGGAGTCAACCTCCACCAAGGACAAATCTGAAACGGTAAAGAGACCCGGAAAGAGTGCCGTCAGCCTGAGAGAGTGTGAGCCACCTCTGCCTAGCATCCCAGAGAACTTTCTTGTGCCTTACTCTGAGCCTGCCATCCAGGTGGCATTGAACCCATTCGACACCAAGCTAGCCGAAGTTGTATCTCACAATACTGAGGCATCCAACTACGAGGCAACCGAGAAGCCCTGCTACACACATTCCGGACTCACTGAGGTTTGTGTCGATTAAGACCGAGGACTACTTCTTAAACCAAGTGACATTGAATAAAAGCAGCAGATATTGAATCACCAAATGAGATCACATGGAGACTGCCACCTTTGAAGACTTATTTTTTCTGTTTGTAAATGAATATAATTACTTTAGAATAGTAATAAAAATATATTGCATTTAAAATGTATGTTTTAAGTCATTTTTGGGTATTTTGATTTGTTGTTGTACATGAATAAGAACCATTATTTAATTGATAAAATAGATTTTTTGGAGAAAAAAATAGTTTAACAAATGATTCTTCTGTACTGTTGTATAGTTTTTTGCCAGTAGTTCTGAATATAGCCCTCACAAGCCCAAAGTGTCCCTGAAAATGTTGTGCTATGTCAGATATGTGCAGATACAGTGCCTTCAGAATGTATTCATACCACTTGACTCAATTCACATTTTGTTGTGTTACAGCCTGAATTCAAAATGGATTAAATATATTTTTTTCTCACTCATCTACACATAAGACCCCATAATGATAATGTGAAAACATGTTTTTTTGAAATTTTTGCACATTTATTGAAAATAAAATATACAATATCTAATTTACATAAGTATTCACACCCCTAAGTCAATACATGTTATAATCCCCTTTGGCAGCAATTACAGCTGTGGGTCTTTCTGGGTAAGCCTCTCAGTGTTTTGTACACCTCGATTGTACGATATTTGCCCATTATTATAAAAAAAAATCTTCAAGCTGTCAAATTGATTGTTGATCATTGATAGACAACCATTGTGAAGTCTTGCCATATATTTATTTTATTCTTTATTTTTATTTGACCCATGTCATAGTGGTTTATAAGTCAGTATTTGTGAATTGGGTTGTGTTTTTCTGTGGATTCATGTTTATTGTATTGCTATTGAACTTTGACCATTGAAATCTGAGAGACCCTCAGATTAAGATAGAGTTGGGTGCACCCTAGTAAACTATAGGCAGGATATTTGGCCGGTATCTAAGTCTATTGTACTGTTGATGTATTTCATTCATATTGAGCTCATTGTACAAATTTCACATATCAATATTTCCTCAAGGTGATTAATTTTTTTTCTAAGTATTTTTATTTACAAAATACACGCCGGCATTATTTTTCTAAATTATTCAGTTATGTGGTTTTCATTTCTCCCTACTGCTCCAGTAGTGAACCTAACTGGTCCAATAGAGTTTAAGCTTAAACATAGTGTTTAGAGTGTTTAGCAATTGTTACATAAGCAACTCCAGTATAGATTTGGCCTTGTGTTGTAGGTTATTGTCCTGCTGAAAGGCGAATTAATCTCCCAGTGTCTAACGGAACCAGGTTTTTCTCTAGGATTTTGCCTGTGCTTAGCTCCATTCCCTTTCTTTTTTATCCTGAAAAACTCCCCAGTCCTTAACTATTACAAGCATACCCATAACATGATGCAGCCACCACTATGCTTGAAAATATGGAGCGTGGTACTCAGTAATGTGCTGTATTGGATTTGCCCAAATATAACGCTTGTATTAGGGACAAAAAGTTAATTGCTTTGCCACATTTTTTGCAGTATTACTTCAGTGCCTTGTTGCAAACAGGATGCATGTTCTGGAATATTTTTTATTCTGTACTGTCTTCCTTCTTTTCACTCTGTCAATTAGGTTAGTATTGTGGAGTAACTACAATGTTGTTGATCCATCCTCCATCACAGCCATTCAACTCTGTAACTGTTTTAAAGTCACCATTGGCCTCATGGTGAAATTCCTGAGCAGTTTACTTCCTCTCCAGCAGTGGTGTAAAGTAGTTAAGTAAAACTACTTTAAAGTACTACTTAAGGAGTTTTTGTGGGTATCTGTACATTACATGAGTAGTGTGTCCAAATGTTTATCTGGTTCTGTGTGTGTGTATCTACCTATCTATCTGTCTATTGGGGGATTGGAAATGATGCAGACAATTACATTGATGGAAGCCACAATCTATATGCGATATTAAAGCTGATCTACCCCCTAAAAAACAAATAAACATCTCACTTCGGTGCCTTTATCTCTCTCTCCGTCAGGCCTTCATCCGCCTTTACCTCGCCCACCACAAGGAGGAGCGCATCGACGTGCTGCAGCTGGCCCAAGAACCCTTCCTCATGCCCCCCTTCCGCAAGGCCCTGGCCACCGGTCCTGGGCCGTTGGCATCGGGCTCCACGCCCTCCACCTCCAGCGCATACACAGCAGTGCCTCGAACTGAGGCGCCCAACACCATCCCAGAGGGACCCTGTGGGGGCCACATTACTCAAACGCCCTCCCTTCTAGATAGGGGGATGGGGGAAGGAGGATGGAGGGGGTAAAAACAGACTAAAGGATGGAGGAGGAATATCTGAAGTGCCCTCCCTATCCTCACCCCTCCTAAGACATGAAGGGGCAGTGCCAGTCTATGGCTTGTCTGTAAGACCCAATGGCTGTACATGTACACACCCCTGCCACAATGAAGAGAAAGACCTTGCTTGGCCTGTCCAGTGGGCTGCATCACAGGGTCATAGGAAAACGGACTGAAGTCACAGTATGTTGTGTGTGTGCATACCTGTTTTCAGGAAAACCAAACAGCTCAAATCAAATTGTATTTGTCACATATATGTGTTTAGCAGATGTTATTGCGGGTGTAGTGAAATGCTTGTAAGCTAGAAGCATTGCAGCCCTATCTGTCGGCACCATTTTCTTACGTATCCATTCCATTTGATATTTTGAGAGAAAGGCTTTTTTATAAATTATTGCTTGAGTTGTATCATAAGTTGAACTCTATATATTTCCCAATAATAGAATCAATTGCCCCCCTCCCTCTTTTTGAAGGGCACAAATGAAGGGGGAGTTTCTATTTTTGATGACCAAAGTTGAAGGCATGCCTGGCTGATACAAAAATGTTACGTTTTACACACGTCTAACTGTCAAGTGAAAGAAAGAAATCATTTTCACTAGGATCATCACTTTTAACTGATTTGATCAGATTTAAATATTTTCTTGGATATTGGACTGGGAGTTTACTTTGTTATTTGGATGGTTGTCCATCTTTTTTTCATGAGGCTTTCCCCCAAAATGGAGAGGGAGAGACTTAATAGAAATGCATATAAACCATTTAACCGACTTTTGGTATAACTTTGTGGTTCGTTAGCAAGGAGTTACGTCAAAGATAATTCTCATTCATTGCAAATTGTGCAGTGTAACATTCTAAATTCCAACATGACTTAAATAATAGCAAAGTTATTTTAGTATATTGTGAAACATGATTTCACGCTTGAGCATAGGTGTGTTGTTTACCAGAGAAAAGCAGAATAGCCTAACTGGTAATACTCAAATATACACAGCCATACAGAGCTAGCTACATGCTACGTACAAGGCTAGCAACACAATGACTGCCTGAAGAGCCAATCTAAAAGTGCCTTCAGAAAGTATTCACACCACTTGACTTTTTCCACATTTTGTTGTATGGATTAAATTGAGTTTCACTGGCCTACACACAATCCCCCATAATGTGAAAGTGGAATTATGTTTATAGAGATTTTTACAAATGAATTAAAAGTATTGTGTAAATGTTTCAATTCCTTTGTTATGGCAAGCATGAAGTTCAGGAGTAGAAATGTGCTTAACAAGTCACAAATTGCATGGACTCACCTGATAAGTGTTTAACAGGATTTTTGAATTACTATCTCATCTCTGTACCCGACACATACAGACAATTGTAAGGTCCCTCAGATGAGCAGTGAATTTCAAACACAGATTCAACCAAAGACCAGGGAGGTTTTCCCATGCCTCGCAAAGAAGTGCACCTATTGGTTGGTGGGTAAAAAAACAAACAGGCATTGAATATCCCTTTGAGCATGGTTAAGTTATTAATTACACTTTGGATGGTGTATCAATATACCAAGTCAGTACCAATATATAGGCGTCCTTCCTAATTCAGTTGCCGGAGAGGAAGGAAACCGCTCGGGGATTTCACTGAGGCCAATGGTGACTTTAAAACAGTTCAGGCTGTGATAGAAAACTGAGGATGCATCAACTACATTGTAGTTACTCCACAATACTAACCTAAATGACATAGTGAAAAGGAAGTTTGTACAGAATAAAAATATTCCAAAACAT
Source organism: Salmo trutta (assembly GCF_901001165.1). Taxonomy (NCBI): domain Eukaryota; kingdom Metazoa; phylum Chordata; class Actinopteri; order Salmoniformes; family Salmonidae; genus Salmo; species Salmo trutta. The sequence continues at coordinate 63,685,199 of NC_042958.1, read as the reverse complement.
GCATCCTGTTTGCAATAAGTCACAAGTAATACTGCAAAAAATGTGGCAATAAAATTGACTTTATGTCCTGAATACAAAGCGTTATATTTGGAGCAAATCCAACAACAAATAACTGAGTACCACTCTTCAAATTTTCAAGCATGGTGGTGGCTACATGCCTGTCATCGACAGATGTTTATGAAGAAAATAAACAGAATAGCTCTAAGCACAGGCAAAGTCCAAGAAGAAAACCTGGTTCAGTCTGCTTTACAGACACTGGGAGATATTCAACTTTTAGCAGGACGATAACCTAAAACACAAGGCCAAATACACACTGGAGCTGCTTACCAAGACGACATTGAATGTTCCAGAGCGCCCCAGTTAGTTTTGACTTAAAATTCTATGGCAAGACTTAAATGGCTTTGTAGCAATGATCAACAACCAACTTGACAGAGCTTGAAGACTAACATGCAATCCTGGAGTGCAAAGCATTTAGAGATTTACCCAGAAAGACTCTCAGCTGTAATCGCTGCCAAAGGTGATATTAACATGTATTGACTCAGGAGGTTGAATACTTACGTAATCAATAAATCAATCAGTCTATCATCTATACAATTTGATGACCTTTTTTTATACAAATGTTAGAATTGGAAATATCCTTTTACATAAGACGTTCTGTGTGGGTTCATTATTGGAATGTTCATATGTGTAATGAACCTGAAAAACCAAATCATACAGTGATATGGGCATTAAATACTGCCACAAGCCTCCTTGTCTACATTTATATCCACACCAAGAAGTCACTTGTAGTAAAAGGATTGCCTTGTTGAATTTGCCAATGAACAAAAGCACAGCATAATCTTGACGCCAAAGCTTTCGGTAGACACTTGGTGCGCCCTGCGAGTGGGGAGACAGAACAGACAAGGCAAACGTTCCAATGCTGTTCCAATGCATGGTGAACTTAAACCATCTTTACCTTGTCAGCACAGTAAAAGAAAAACTATTAAAACATAAATGTACATTATTCTGTGGCTAGAGTGTAGTTGAACCACAAAGACACAAACCAATTGAATAAAAATAGGCAGAAAACCAGATTCGTGACTCTCCAGTTTTGCTTCTGGAGCAAAGTAAGAAGCATGTGATACATAAGAACCCATTCCAGTGCTGCATCTCAGTAGTTCAACGTGTCCTTCTCTCCTTCCCTTCATGTGTACTGATCTTTAAGAATTGAACAGGTCAATTGGAAACAACAGCTTTCACCTATCCAGTGTCATAAGATATGTGCATATGAAGGAAAAGACACAACCAGAAGCCACTTAGCTACTATTAGGACTCAATCCTGGAATGTGCTCCAAAAGTCTCAGATATCTCCCTTCATAACACCTACGAGTCTAGGTGGACTTCAATGTGTATAATTTAACCGTTTTTAATCTTTTCCTTTCAAACGGTCAATATAGAAATCAAACAAGGAAACAAGACTTATTGAATTTGAACACACACCAGTGGTGAATCTCAAAAGTCCTTCCTCCAGTCTTCTCCCTACCCTCTCAAAACATCATAGGGAAGCAAGGAGAGCATTGTATAAGAACTTTTGAGAGTCACACATTGTGACGAAATGGTGGTTTTAGAAGGGTCAATGGGCACACCCAGGGTGAGTCCTCATCTATCGGTTGTAAAACTGAGACGACACCCACGCCAGGCCCCACTTGAGGTTGGTCAACATGAATTTGAGCGCCTTGGTCCACTGCTCCTCTGAGTTGAACTGGGTCTTGATGGAGTAGGAGCCGCCACTGCCTCCTGTGTCCTCAATCTTGCCCTTCTCGACATCCATCCTGACCCATAACAGAAAAAGGTGCATTAAAACTCAAACCCCCAAGTGTTTATTTCTTGAAGGGTATGAAAGAAACTGGTGAGACATCTACAGCTGCTAACACCACATTTAAAAAAAAAAATCTAAGGCCAGGACGCTAAGACAAAATCATCTGCAGATGTCTCATGCTAGTGACTAGTTGGAGGCAAAGGATTAAGCTGTCAAAAGCTGACCAACTCCAGTTATTTCTGTAAGTACAATAGAGTACCACAGTATGTGTCATAATACCCATAAAACATAGCGGTCAAACAAGAATGGTTCCAACTGTTTTTTCACCATCGGTTTTTCCCCATAGAAATTTTGGAAACACTTAAAATTAGGGATGCGTTTCATGTAGGCTTACCCTTGTGTGACGTGTAAATATCTGTAGGACAAGGTGACTTATCAATATATTTGCCGGTATTTAGCCCCCAAAAATGAAATGCTAATTGGCTGCTAATGTGGCTATCATAAAGAACTACAAATGCCATGATGATCTGGACGAGACTGCCGAGGCAAAGGTAAGAATCTCTGAATTAACTATGTTAGCTAAATTTAGTACTGAATAAATTGGCAAAATGTCTTTAAATTGACAATTGAGAGTTCAGTAATATGTTTCACCTCAAACAAAAGTGGCATGTTTAAATATGAGGTGAGGGCAAGCAGTTCAACACAGGTAGGTCACATTCACCATTTTGGGCTGTATATTATGGTCTATTATGACATCACATAACCATAAGTGTGAGATTCTAGAAGTCTCATTATTTGTGAACCAATTATGATGTCACAACTGATCAATAAATTCCAAATGTTCTGTTTGAACATTCTGGTGTCTGACTGCTGAAAATAGAACACTAGTATCCAAGACAATCAAGCAGATTCCTCCTGAGATATAGTTAACACAGTAGATCACCATAAAATATAGAAAGTGCTACTAGACGAAAACTTAGTTGCAGAACGAGGTTAGAAAAATATAACTGTCAACCTCCTTGATGATGAGGAGATTCTTGCAGCCGCTACAGGAACATAATGCTTTACCAGGGAACCTTGGAGCTGCCAGTAGCAACTCTGTTCAGCCTGCCCTGCCATCTCAACCCAAGGCCACTGAGAAGCTTCCGGCGATCAAACAAAACAGTTTAAACACCTCCAGAATCCCAGTACTGGAGTTGACTGAAGAAAGAAAGGGTGCACTGCAGCGACTTGCCAGTTTGAAGGCTGTGGAAAAGAAACCACATCCTCCCTCCAGAATCCCAGTACTGCAGAAGAAGAGGTCCATCTGCAATGGGAAGAGTCAAGGACTGCATGTAGCTCCAACACCTCAGCAGTCAGGGAAGGCTACTGTTCCTTCCATCCGGAAGCCACTGCAACCCATCCGTACCAAGAGGGATCAAACCTGTGTGGTGAAAGACATCTACCTCCATAGTACCAAGCCATTGAAGGCAGTCCATGGAGCCAATATGGACGCCAAGATGCCACTGCCTCCCATAAGAGCCAGAGTCACTGTGCCAAACAATGATGCCAAGAAGAAGCCATTGCAGCCAGTCAGACCAGAGGGCATCCCTCGTCCTGCTGCTTCAAAGTACAGAAGGCAGGTTGTGAAGAAACACGTTCAGTTCAAGACTCAGACCCTAACTGTACAGGATCTACCGCCGTGCCCCGATGAGATGGTATGGGACGTCTTTAACTCAGAGGCTGAGCAGGTGATGGCATATATGAAGGCCAAGCTGATCAGTGTCACCCAAGAACTGAAACTGATTAAGAGTGGGGCCAAGATGGATGCTCAGGCTTTGGAGGAGAAAAACGCGAAAGTGCGGTTGAGAAAAAAGGTGGAGAAGTTCATCCAGGAGATCTGCCTGATGAAGGTGGATTCTGACCTATGGGAGATGATAAGAGATAACGAAGAAGAGGAAGAAAGGATTAAAGAGGTGAGGAGAAATGGAGAAGAAAGCAGTGTGGCAAGTAAGCCAAAGCAGACAGCCACAAGATACACTGTGAGCAAGCCAAAGGAAGTCAAGAAGGGTTTGAACATGGAAGAGAAAAAGGAGGACAGACAGGTAAAGTAGCTTGACATTCCAAAGCCATGCTAACTGCTGATCTAGTGTAGTGTTGGTGATCACGTACGTTTGTATCAGAGGAGGCTGATGGGAGGAGTTATACGAGGATAGGATCGTTGTAATGGCTGGAATGAAATTAATTGATCGGAATCAAACGTGGTTTCCATGTGATTGATGTGTGTGATACCGTTCCTTTTGTTCTATTCCAACCATTACAATGAGCCCATTACAATGAGCTCCTCCCACCAGCCTCATCCGGTTTGTAAATATTGTATATCTTATCTTTGTTGCCAAGCTGCCCATTATTTGGCCCATCTGATAACATCCATTCATTCAGGTGGTGTTGAAACGTCGATTTGGGATGAGTGCAGCCAACTCCAAGCTGAAGCAGTGTGAGCACTGCGGCCGGTGCTTTGATCCTAGTCGCCTGGAGAAACACAGCGAGATCTGTGCCAAGCTCTCCTCCAAGAGCTCTAGACGAGGGGTCTATGACTCCACCAAGCACCGTCTCAAAGGCACTGTACTGGCTGGCTACGTGAAGCGATCCGTGGTGTGATGCACCAAGGGACCTGAGTCTGTCGCTCTTTTGTATTTTGTATTGAACAGACAGACATACAGTGACTGATAAACCACCTGCTGCTCAAATGAGGACTTCTACCTTGGAATCTGTGAGGGTTCCAATAAGAGGCAGTACTACTAGGAGGCAGTATTGTATCCAGAAACGTCTAAACCAACAGTGTTCAGCAGTTCCTCAAATCTACAGAAACACCTGTATAAACACCTCAATAAAATCAAATCCAAATACTCATCTGAATCATTCTGTTAGATGTGTTACTAGTGCAGGAAAGTAGAATAAATACAATTTTAAGAAACAAGGGAACGTATTTCTGAAATCTGAATATGAAAAGGAGTGATTTTTTTATGATTTGGAAAAATGAAGAAAGATAAACTAGCCACACGGACCCTTCAGTTGGTAGAGCATGGTGTTTGCAACACCAGGGTTGTGGGTTCGATTCCCACGGGGGACCAGTAAGGAGAAAAAATGTATGAAATGTATGCATTCACTACTGTAAGTCGCTCTGGATAAGAGCGTCTGCTAAATGACTAAAATGTAAATGATACCAAATTTACACAGTTAACTGAAGTTGGTCAGCTTTTGACAGCTTAATCCTTGGTCTCTCGGCATAATCCATAGATGATTACAATTATAATTCGATGATGTCTGCTGGACTAGTTGACTGACCTGTAGGACAGGCAGAATCCCGTGTCTCCCTTCTCCACCTCCTCCTTGAACTGCTGCACACAGTCCAGGAAGGCCACCATGGCATGGTCAAACTTGTTGTCCCAGAAGAAGTGCAGGCCCCCTGAACAATACAGTGGTAGCTCCTACACACGCAAGAAGAGAGTGGAATGTACCATATACAACATGGCCTATTCACTGGGGTTGGCTTGGGCCAGTCTAATGAGCATTGGAAAATAGTTCACTCTTTTTTTTCACCTTACATTAAAAATTGTTTGTTGTTTGTCTCCTTATACACTGCAAAAATGTAAATCTAAGTGAAATTAAATATCTTAAATCAAGGCTATATGCTTGTTTTTTGCCTGACAATATATTTCTTGTCAGCCAGTTTTTATGTTGGAACATTTCATTTCACTTGTTTCAAGCTTTTTTGTCCTTAATTATCTTAAGATAATATAATTTGTTACTGAGATTGTGTTACTGGTTCTGAGTAACTTAATGCTCGAAACTAGAACTATAAAGCTGTTTGATCAACACTGACAAGTACAAAACTGATTTGTCAAAGTCTGAATTTCTTATTTCAAGCATCTTATCCTTTTCATCTCTTCACATATTAAGAACAGATAATGACCAAATGGAATTCACTGTTTTATTGTTAATCTTACACACAGCACAGCAATCATGTAGACAAAATACAGTACAGAACAAAGACAGTACACTTTTCATGTCTGGGGAACACACCGAGTCATTTGAACTGTTGTACAATTCTATTACTTCCCCAAGATGGTATTTAACTTGTACATAAGTTTGGCTCTTGTTGCTAATTGTGTAATATTGAGGTAAAATCAACCAGCTTTTCAGCATCCACTAACTCAGTAGCCTGTGCAAAGTGTGGGACCTCAACTTGATAAGCCATGATGTTTCTATCAAAGTGTATAGTTTGAAATGGTTGATATTCCAAACAATATAGCCTAGAATCAACAAGAAATATGTTTTTCACTAGTCCAAATTCTGCATATTACCATTCAGTACTTTGGCAAAGATCATGGACTTCTGAGTTATGTATTTTATTTGAATTGATTACAAGCCATTTGAGTGATACAGCATGGTTTACTTCATTGAAACCTAGGAAGTCCCTCAATTTCCCACGTAACTATTGTAGATCTTTAACCTCTGATACAGGTCCCATCTCCCTTTCATTTGAAAAAACTGGGTGCATTGAACTGTCAACATTTTGGCAGCTTTCATATATTTGGTTCTGATTGATCAAAGACTTGCAAATATTTTTTAAATTGAGCTTGGAAGCCCATTTGTTTAAAGGAACAATGTTTAGACTCGAACTGCATACACATATGTCTAACCATTGGACCCAATGACTTTATCTGTGATGGCAAATGTATCATATAAAGCTGTTTAGGTGTAACATTGCGGTCTGGAAAAAGCTCCTTCCAATGCTTCAAATGATTTACAATGAGTAACTTCAACCTAGACACAGTCACAATGGAAAGAACAGGTGCAAATACTATCTGTACAATCTCTATTAGCTCAATTGTCAGTCGTATATATGCATTGACTTCCAAACTCTCCAAAACAAATGGCAATATCCTTAGCAGGACAAGCATTTGCCCAGATGACTGTTTTAGTTTTCCATCACTTGACGTTAATGTACTAACAGAAATTGGGGATGGCCGATCGCTAACATCTAGAGGGGAATAAGGGAAACCAAGAATAGCAGAATTCACTGAGTCCAGATCAATCTGTCCTGACACAACAAGATGATTCAAAATACATTGGGGCTATGCCCTCCAGAATTACATGCATAATGTCTTGCGGAGTTTGTTGTATGATATCAAAGGCTGAGAATTCAACTAACTTGCTCCTTCTATTGATCCCATATGTTGTTCTCAGGCTGTTGCGAAGCAAGTCAGTCTGTGCCTTTTCTATTTCATCACACTGTCTGACATGCTTCTCCAATGTCCTTTCAGTATATGCATCCTCATTGAAGTGTGACTGCATGTCCTCAAAAGAACACTCAGTGTCTGCACTTACTGTAGGCAAAGCCCACACCCTCTGAACCCTGCTAGTTCATGTTGTGCCAGGGTGTCTCCAGAGAGAGAGACCATGGCACCATATATTGTTTTCTCGCCGTTAATAGTTAGCATTTTAAGCCCACTGTACAATGAATGCATCCATGTCTTCCATGATTCTATTCAATATTACATCTACACCAGATTGACGGAGGTCTGCTGATCTAGCCATGGCAAGTAGCCTGATAGCAGCCAGTTTAGAACTGTATTTTGGATTTATATTTCCTAGGGTGTAGTACACCATTAACAACTTGTTTTTTGATGCAAAGAATCCTAGTGGATTACAGATCTCTATTTCATCCGTGTACAGAACAATCTGCAATGCATTTGGTTTCTCTGAAAATAAGGGATGTGATTTTAGAAGAGCACCATCAACAATGTCATGAAAAAAACTTGCCCTGCACATCTGGGGTCCCTTTTCAACCATAGACAAAATCGTTGGGTGTGATAAGAACTGCTCTAGACTTTTGACTAATGGTACATAATAAAATAATTTGTCTTTGATGAAAATGTATTTTGATCCTCCACATTTCATCCTGCATATGGTTCCAGCAATTGGAATTTCCTCTGCATCCAAACAGCTTCTTAATAACACTGTCCTGTCTAAATGTTGCAACGCCAGCAAAAGGGTCAATGAAATTGTCAAATATATCCATTGCATCTTTTTCAAGTTGACCTGATGTGCTTCCTGAATGCTTCTTTAGCACTGCCTCCATCTGCTTCCTGAGGTTGTCCAATAGTGATGATTGATACTGCTGTACCCCAGCAACAATATCATTCACACCTTTCTGAAAATGAGACAGTGAGAGAGGTGGGGATGTCATCAATCATGGAGGTTGGAACACACCATCATGTATACCTATGATATTCACATTTTCTTATGGCATATTCATTAACATAAGGACATAAGGGATCAACAATAGTAAGGTGGACAACCTAGCACTGAGAATGAACTCAACCATCACTGAACCACTACAAAATGCTCTGCATAATGTAACAAACCAAATGCTCTGTTCAGAAAAAGCATCTTACCTGTGAGAGATGATGCTTGGTTCTGGTATTTATCACAAAAGCAGTGGCATGTGTTATCAGATTCTAAAAGAAATGTTGACATTGAATGTAGTATCCTGAGGCTGGACATTACAAGTTCATGACAAGTATAATGTTTGTGACAGGAGAAGTGGTTGTGAAGACTGACTATGAATGCTATTAGTAAATCTAAGTACTTAAAAAAATATGGTAAATTTCAGTAGATTGCCACCAACCGAGTAACTTACTTGTTGCACTGTAACAGCTCCATGTTGGTCAATGACCCTTTGCCCATCATCTGAGTCAGATGGATGGAGTTGCTGATCAGTGATGCTGGAGTTAGCTAGAAGACTATCGGGTTGAATGTTGTCCTGTGAACCACACATCAAAGAAACAGATGATTATTTGAAATTGTATTTAGTGTCACCAATAGTGCTATTTAAGTGTTTTGTTCCTATTTATCATCGATTATTTTCACATTAAACCCAGCTTTAGCCATAAGAGTCATTATGGCTAAAATGATTAAATCCAGAGAACAAAACAAATGCTAGCTAGCTACTTACTTGTTCCGGTGGTGCTTGGCTTTCCTCCGATGGCTGTTCATCTGGTCGGGTGCAATCAAGTAGGTGTTGAAGGTGGTTTCTCTTTACATGATGGAAGGAATTGTACACTATATTCCTCAGTGCATCCGTCAATACCACAGAGCAACCAGAAATCAGGGCTGCGACTGTGAAATCTATTGATATGGCTCAATAACAGTTTCAATTAAAAAGTAATAAAAACGCAGCAGATAACGCACCGTCAAAGCATCTTGAACGTTACTAAACGCAAGTAAAACGTTCCCACTGCTTTCGATGAAAAGGGCGGAAAGAAGTGAAAATGATGTTCAGTATTTATAATAAAACCAAGTAATTTATTGGAGTAGAGAACAACACCACTGGGACTTTTAACTATACATGTATCACTCCGCTTTACAGGTGTTCTAATAACCGTTAATTACATTAACAATCGTTCTCTATCTTAAATTGTAACAAACTTCGCACCGCAAATATGAACATATTTCCACAAATAACATTTGAGTTAAATTATGAATGGTCGTCAAGAGAGGACGGTAACGTGTAGACCTACACAAAGTAGCAGTAGCAAGCTAGTGTGGAGGAAAATGTATATGTGTTGCTTGGCAACAGTCCAGTCCCAGACCAGTTGGGGAACTATGTGTTGCCGGAGCCAAATAAATGATGAAATAAATAAACAAATCATAATCTGTTGTCGCTTATTACTGTTAACTATGAAATTGCGCTTGTAGAACTGTTTTATAAAAGCAATATCACACTCGAGGTCGTGCTGTTATACTCAATATTAATATCTTTGGCCTGCGGCCTCGTACCTACGACCGAATCACAGCCGTGCTGATATTCAGCACTCCCTCTCGTGTGATATTGCTTAACTGACGTACGTTCATCACATTATCTAGCTAAATAAGGGAGGCCTAAAAAACTAAAAAGTAAAATACGGTCCAAATCTTTGAGTCATCTAACAACACCATGAATGAAGATGGAATGGATGACACATATCCAGGCATGGACCATATATCAACCGCAGTATTAAAAGGTAATGTTCATTTGTTTACACCGTCTACCTTTCTCCTTAGCAAGCTAACGTTAGCTAACGTTCATTTGAATTGGAAAGTTGGCAAACCAAGTTAGCATGCTAATTTTAACAAGGTAACGTTGCCTTTTTGCAGTTAACTGCACGAACGGCCATTCGTTGAAAAAACTTGAACTTTGGTTAGATTGAGTGCTTTATTGCCAGAAATAGTGTTAATGAGGTGTAAATGTGCCCTAATGACTGACACCGTCGATTATTTAGCTTCGCCGTCTTTGGCGCCCTTTCTATTGACAATAGAAAATCAATAGAAATAGCGCCAAAGACGGCGAAGCTAAATTATCGGTGGTGTCAGTCATTGTCTACAATCTTAGCTAGGCAAGCAAAGATTAACAAAGGTTTTCAATATGGGAGACAATTTAGCATTAACGTTAGTTTCATTAGCTTGCACTATCTTTTGGTTTAAAGTAATTGACTTAAACGTTAATGATATACTAGTAGTCTAATTTTGTTAGCTAACATTAGCTAGCTTGGTAAATCATTCCTGCATTAACTGGAAAGGGAAGACAGTATGCTAATGTCTCATAACCTATATCAACCTGACACTTTGCGTCTATAAACTATGATTTAGTTGCTAATTACTTAACTATTTACCATGTGGTTACATGTATTTTTCAGCTGCTAATATAAGCACAGACATGCTGCCCAGCCTCTAAGGAGGATTTACATTATCTCTTTCCCGGTCCAGAGCACTTCTTCAGAAGGAGAACCATTTGGAGATTTACTCATGGTGAAAATGAGGTCATGTTAGATTTTGACATTTGGGAGACATTTAATCTAACCATGCAGACAGTGTTTCCTGTTATCAAAGTAGCATTTCCTGGCCATCATTACAATACATGTATCTACAGATCTACTTGTTTTGGTGTTTGCTGTTAGGTTGTTGTTACAGTGTGGTGTTCTTTGCCTTTATAATTACTATAGAATAAATGTATGTCTTATACAGGGTGAAGAATCAGAACTGTGTAGACCAGGCACCACCTCTGGGACCTGGAGAGATCCTCACTATCTAGATGCAGCACCCCAGAGGTTGAACAGTTGGGTGGTAAGTACACAAATTGAAATAGTGGATAGTGTTTCCTTATAAATGCAACTTCTACTACTACTCTAAATGAGGGACTAGAAACCAAGTGACTATTTAGTCTTCAGTGTTTCCTGTGGAATGAGAGGTTTGGGGGGGTAGTACCAGCGGAATCACTGGTCTTAATTTCAGTCTACATTTTTAAATGTTAATTGGTCGGGTTTGTTATGTTTTCTGGCATCAGAAACTACTGAGAGCCTACAGAACCAGGCGAGACATTATAAAACTCTACAGGAGATGTACAAAACCAAGGCCAGACCCAACCAGAAGGATGTTTCCCAGCTCCTGGACCTTGAATTCCAAGCAAGACGGGCCTTCATCGACTCTGATGCTACTAAGGAGCAGGACAGGCCTACCAAGATACTTCCCTGTATCTCTGCTTCAGAGAACTGGATCATGTAAGCAAATGTATTCATTTTAAGTAGGCCTATGCTTCTTTATCCTGGTTAACACCAGACCGAATCTCAAATGAGATGCGGTGTGGGAACTGAGCAGCGTGAGAAGCCATAGCAGGGACGGGGGTAAACTACTTCAGGCAAATGTAAAACAGTGAGCTCGCGAGAATTCTGTCTGGTTGTCTGTATGTCTGTATGTCTGTCATGTTATGGATGAACTCCGGCGGATCCCTCGATCGAGGGAACTGCTTTATACCTGAACTGAAGACCTGCTGGGGGACCTTTTACAACAAGGCACAGTTTTATGTAGTGTTCAAAAAGGTCATGAAGCCACCGCTGCTGGACAAAGGTAATTACTGGCTCTGTTGACAATGGAGAATCCCATGAACAGATTCATTTTTGTTTAAATAACTGGCTGCAGTAAATCAAATGAAACTATTTTTGTTTTTAACAGTGAAGCACTCAATCGCTATGATGAAGGCTTTACCAGATATATTCCCATCACCTGTGGCTCCACCAAAGAAGTTAGGACATGCAAGTGAGGCTATGCTTCACATCCTTGAGGTAAGAAATGTGTGCATGTATTAGAATTTTCATTACTTAACCATAACATACAAAAAGTGTGAATTGTCTTTGTTGTCATATTTGTTTTTCTCTTTGTGTTTGTGTCAGTCTGCAGAAGACCCCAACACCTTTCTTCAGGAGAGACTACTCTTCAGCCCTGTCGTGATTATCTGCGAAACCAACTGCGTACTGGCCATTGGAACCATGCCTGTGGTGACCTTCCCAAAAGAGGACATCTATGCCAGCGTGACGTATCTCAAGCATGATGTTCAGGAGTAAAAATGTGCTTAACAAGTCACAAATTGCATGGACTCATCTGATAAGTGTTTAACAGGATTTTTGAATTACGACCTCATCTCTGTACCCGGCCCATACAGATAATTGTAAGGTCCCTCAGATGAGCAGTGAATTTCAAACACAGATTCAACCACAAACACCAGGGAGGTTTTCCCAAGCCTCGCAAAGCAGTGCACCTATTGGTAGGTGGGTAACAAAACAAACATACGTTGAATATCCCTTTGAGCATGGTGAAGTTGATAATTACACTTTGGATGGTGTATCAATATACCCAGTCAGTACCAAGACATTGGTGTCCTTCCTAACTCAGTTGCCGGAGAGGAAGGAAAACGCTCAAGGATTTCACCATGAGGTCAATGGTCACTACTATTGATATTTTTGAAACTTTTACTTCACTACATTCCTAAAGAAAATAATGTACTTTTTACGCCATACATTTTCCCTGACAGCCAAAAGTACTACTTACAATTTGTCAGGAAAATGGTCCAATTCACGCACTTATCAAGAGAACATCCCTGGTCATCCCTACAGCCTCTGATCTAGCGGACTCACTAAACACAAATGCTTTGTTTGTAAATTAATGTCAGAGTGTTGTAGTGTGCTCCTGGCTATCCGTAAATAAAACAATAAAATATAAATTGTGCTGGCTGGTTTGCATAATATAAGGAATTTGAAATTATTAATACTTTTACTTTTGAAACTTAAGTATATTTTAAACCAAATACTTTTAGACTTTTGCTCATGTAGTATTTTACTGGGTGACTTTCAGTTTTACTTGAGTCATTTTCTATTAAGGTATCTTTACTTTTACTCAAGTATGACATTTCAGTACTTTTCCCACACTGCTCTCCAGCAACTAAGTTAGGAATGACGCCTGTATTTTGTAGTGACGGTGTATTGATACACCATCTAAAGTGTCATTAATAACTTCACCATGCTCAAAGGAATATTCAATGTCTGCTTTTTCTATTTTTACCCATCTAACAATAGGTGCCCTTCTTTGCGAGGCATTGGAACCCTCCCTGGTCTTTGTGCTTGAATTTGTGCTTGAAATTCACTGCTCGACTGAGGGACCTTACAGATTCATTAATTATCTGAATTAATGAATAAAATGAAGAGCAGGTTACAGAGTTGTTGATTGTCCACTGTCAACATTCTGGAACTCTTGATGTCATAATCGACTCTTCTATTACATCATGTTGGGTCCATATCTTATGTATCTTTGACAGTGAACAGTAAACCCAAATCACTTTTACAAAGCACAGCTGACCAGTTAGTAGTTTGACTTGTAATTTGTACTGCCTACTTTTGAAAGACAATTTCTTTCATCAAAATGGCACAGCTCGCCCAGAAAGGTGGGCTGTGCAACATGAAGATGTTATTTTTGGCTGTTATTTTCTGTCTCCTATCGCCTGCTGCTACAAATGTGTTGGCTTCTTCGTCTTCGGACCAGAAGACTTTGATGCCAGTGAAGGACCACTCTGTTCGGAACAACCCTGACGCTACAAAAGAGACCAATTTTAAGACATTGCTGGAACAACTTGAGAGTTTACGGGTGAAAGACGATTCTTCTCCAGGTAATGTGGGCCAGTTGACAAAAGGATATTCCTCAAAAATTGCCAAGTACCCCTCGGAGCTTGTGGAGCCCCTGATTTCTGTTCCAGAGCACAAGCCTTTGATGCCAGTGAAGGACCACCCTGTTCAGGACATCCCCAATGTTGCAAAACTGACCAAAATGGTGCAAGTGGACCAGATGCTGGAACAACTTGAGAGGGTGAAAGATGATACTTTCCCAGGTAAAGCTAAAGTCCCCCAGAAGATTGTGGAGAAACTTATTCCTTATCTACTGGCTTACAAGCAAACAGCATTACATGGTGACGATGACGTCTTCAAAGAAAATGTTCAGGCTTCAGCTCCAAAAGCTCAGAAGAGCACCCTGAAGATCAAACCCAGAGTCAACATATTGACCGACCCTTCTTACTCCGAGCCACTTGTGAAGGTGAACCTGATTTTGGGGCTCTTTTTCTATGGCTTCATCGTAATAGTGGTTCTCTATGATGCTGTGAGAATCTCCAAGGAGGCTAGAAGGAGATCTGATGCTATGGCCGCTGCCAGGCTGAAGAAAAGACAACCAGCCACCGATGAACCACAGACACTGGTGTCCAGAGTTCGGGAGAGCATATCTTCACACTTTGGTTTGAAACAGGCATCATCCACACCACAGTGTGCCCACATTTCTGACATGTCGGCAAAAGAGTTGCACAAGTCAAAGGAGTCAATCTCCACCATGGACAAATCTGAAACGGTAAAGAGACCCGGAAAGAGTGCCGTCAGCCTGAGAGAGTGTGACCCACCTCTGCCTAGCATCCCAGAGAACTTTCTTGTGCCTAACTCTGAGCCTGCCATCCAGGTGGCATTGAACCCATTCGACACCAAGCTAGCCGAAGTTGTATCTCACAATACTGAGGCATCCAACTACGAGGCAACCGAGAAGCCCTGCTACACACATTCCGGACTCACTGAGGTTTGTGTCGATTAAGATCGAGGACTACTTCTTAAACCAAGTGACATTGAATAAAAGCAGCAGATATTGAATCACCAAATGAGATCACATGGAGACTGCCACCTTTGAAGACTTATTTTTTCTGTTTGTAAATTAATATTTTGATTTGTTGTTGTACTGTTGTGTTGTAAATGAATAAGAACCATTATTTAATTGATAAAATAGATTTTTCGGAGAAAAAAATTGTTTAACAAATGATTCTTCTGTACTGTTGTTTTGTTTTTTGCCAGTAGTTCTAAATATAGCCCTCACAAGCCCAAAGTGTTCCTGATAATGTTGTGCTATGTCAGATATGTGCAGATACAGTGCCTTCAGAATGTATTCATACCACTTGACTCAGTTCACATTTTGTTGTGTTACAGCCTGAATTCAAAATGGATTAAATATATTTTTTTCTCACTCATCTACACATAAGACCCCATAATGATAATGTGAAAACATGTTTTTTTGAAATTTTTGCACATTTATTGAAAATAAAATATACAATATCTAATTTACATAAGTATTCACACCCCTAAGTCAATACATGTCATAATCCCCTTTGGCAGCAATTACAGCTGTGAGTCTTTCTGGGTAAGCCTCTCAGAGTTTTGTACACCTCGATTGTACGATATTTGCCCATTATTATAAAAAAAATCTTCAAGCTCTGTCAAATTGATTTTTTTTTTTTTTGTAACAGTATTTTATATTGGAGTTTCACAATTTTCACCCATATTAAGAGATACAACAACAAAGACAAGGCAAAAAAAAACAGCACTCGCTTACACATATCCGTATGTATGCACGCACGTACACACACCCACCATTTCCCTCTCCCCGCTTCTCTCACCCCACCCCCTCATTGCATCTCTCAATACATACATTTTAAACAAACATAAACAGAAAAAAATAACAATAAAGACATAATAAATAAATAAAATAAAATAAAATGCTCAGTTTAAACCAAGAAGTTGAGTTCCCCACACGGACCGTACAGTGTAATTCTGGAATACATAGATCACCATTCTAAGAGAATCCTTGCAGCATAATAGCTGATACTTCAGGTTCTAGGTAATTTAGGTAAGGTTCCCATACTTTGTAGAACTGATCTGTCTTAGAGTGCAATGTACATGTCAGATATTCCAGTGGCACCCATTCAAATAGTATCTTATGCCAATCTTTAATAGAGGGAACCTTATCACTAATCCACTGTAAAAGTATGTTTTTCCTCGCTGCGAAGGTGAGGATGTTGTAAAGCCTCCACTTACCCACAGAAGTTACATGCCTACTAGGGAGACCTAACAGTAGAGAAACTGGGTCCAATTCTAGATCGACCCCTAGGATCTTTTCAATCTCTTGCAGAACACCAGACCAATATCTTTGTATTTTGGGACATGACCATAAACAATGTGTTAGGGTGCCTGTATCAGTTTTACATTTGAGACACTGAGGAGAGGAGGAAGCGGGGCTAAATGCATGTCTGCGATTTGGGGATATATGCAATCTGTGTATTATTCTTAATTGAATTGCTCTAGTACGATTACATATAGATATTGTTTTTGCATATTTCCAAATGTCCTCCCACATCTCTTCGTCAATGGTAACAGACAGTTCTTTCTCCCACACTTGTTTCACCCTCTGTGTGTCGACAGCGGAAAAGGACCTTAAAAGCATCATAAAACAGACTTACAGACATTTTCCTTTGTGGGGAAAAAAAGCATTCTTTCAATGACAGACATATCAGGGTTACCAATTAAGGTGGTGCTCTTCAGAATATAGTGTCTTACTTGTAGGAAACGGAAAAAGTCCTGCTTTGGGAGTTGATATTTCTCGACCATCTGCTCAAATGACAATAAAATCTTATCCGCAAATAAGTCATTTAGTCTGCGTATGCCCTTATTAAGCCAAACGTTAAAGCCAGCA
The DNA here is from genome assembly GCF_901001165.1 of Salmo trutta. Classification (NCBI taxonomy): domain Eukaryota; kingdom Metazoa; phylum Chordata; class Actinopteri; order Salmoniformes; family Salmonidae; genus Salmo; species Salmo trutta. The sequence goes on along the minus strand of NC_042958.1, from coordinate 63,668,494 downwards.
TCCAGCAATCCTGGGACAAAATCTGGGTTGTTAAGAATTGGGGTAAGAGCAGAGGTTAGTTTGGACCTTCCCAGGAAACGTTGGACTGACCTCCATACTTTGAGTGTGTTAAGTGTAATGGGGTTGTTACAGAGATCTTTTACAGACTTGAAACTTGTGAAAAACAAAAGGTCCTGTAAAGGGTATTTTGAAAGAGAAGTCTCAATGTCTAACCAAATAGAGGAGTCATCATTTGTGATCCAGTCCGAGATATAACATAGGTGGGCACACCACTGATAGAGCCTGATATTGGGCAGATCCAAGCCACCCATAGAATTTGGCAGCTGCAATATTGCCATCTTAAGTCTTGGCTTGCGTTTACTCCATATAAAGGAACTTAGCCATCCATTTACATCCTTTATTACCTTATTGGAGAGTAATACTGGGATCATTTGGATTGGGTAAAGTAGCCTAGGTAAAATGTTCATTTTCAAGAGGGATATTCTACCCAACCATGAAATCGCGCTCCAGATCCTGTCTTATTGTGTCAAACAAGGGAACAAAATTGGCTTTGTACATTTGTTGGAATTTAGGAGTTACAAATATACCCAGATACGTAAAACCTGAGGGAGACCATTTAAAAGGGAAGGGGGAGAAGTGTTAGGTACAGAGTGAAGGTTACCAAGTGGCATAGCCTCTGATTTAGTTAGGTTAATCTTGTAGCCTGAGAATTCGCTGAATAACTCAATAGTGTTAATCAGAGATGTGATTGAAGTCTCGGGATTAGAAATAAATATCAGGACATCATCAGCATACAAGCTTATTTTATGGTGAACATCACCAATGAGCAGCCCCTGTATAGCAGGCGTTACCCTGATGGCCTCGGCCAGTGGTTCCATAACAAGTGCAAATAGGAGGGGGGACAGAGGACAGCCCTGTCTGGTACCTCTGTGTATAGAGAAGCTATTTGACCGTAGTCCATTAGTAAGGACAGCAGCCTGAGGATCATCATATAAAACTTTCACCCATTTTATAAAGTTGTCCCCCAGACCAAATTTATTTAGAGCAAAGAATAGGTAGGACCACTCCACACGATCAAATGCTTTCTCAGCATCTAGGGAGAGCACAAGACCATCCATAGCACTTTGTTGGTAGACTTCAATTACATTAAGGAGCCGTCTGACATTGTTACATGACCTACGTCCCTTAATGAAGCCAGTTTGGTCTCCTTTCACAATTAGTGGCAGTGAGTCCTCTAATCTTGTGGCTAGAATTTTAGAAAGCAATTTTCTATCCACATTCAGAAGGGAAATTGGTCTGTACGAGGAACAAGACTCCGGACATTTTCCCTTTTTGAGAATAAGTGATATGTTGGCTTCTCACAGCGTTTGGGGGAGCTGGTCATTTGAAAATGAGTGGTTAAACATATCACGCAATGGCTCAAGGATCAGGCCATGGAACTCTTTATAGAACTACAAAACCCGTCCGGTCCTGGGGCCTTACCATTTTGCAGATTCTTAATTGTGGACATTATCTCTTCCTCAGTAATAGGGGCATTAAGGAGAGACTTCTGTTCTTCGGAGATAGTAGGGAGCTCAATCTTAGAAAAGAAGTTCTCCATTAACTTGGGTGCGTCATTTGGCAGTTCTGAGGCGTAAAGATTTGCATAAAATGTCTTAAATGAGTCATTTATCAATTTATTTTCATATAAATGATTGCCATCAGAATCAGTAATAGCCGCAATTGACTGTGAGTCAGCTCTCTTTTTAGCTAGGTACGCCAAGTACTTTCCTGGCTTATCGCCATGTTCATATAGCTTTTGCTTGACAAATCTCATTTTCTTTTCAGCGTCCTGTGTTAGGAGGGAGTCCAGCGTTGATCTAATGACTGATATTTCCTTTAATAGGGCAGGAGTGGGAGTTTTAATGTAGTCCTTCTCTTTAGTTCCCAATTCACCCTCTAGTGTTTTTTGCTTTTCACGCTTTTTCCGCCTCTTAGTGGCTGCGTATGACATAATCAGACCCCTGGCGTACGCCTTACAGGTTTCCCAAAGGAGTGAGGGGTTATCTGTTGATTGAGAGTTAATAGAGAAAAATGCTTTAAACTCTGTAATAAAATATGATGTGAATGTATGGTCTTTAAGAATGGTTGTATTCAACCTCCAATGTCTTGACTGATTGAATGCCCCGTTGAGTTTTATGTCCAGGATCACCTCCGCATGATCAGATATGACTATGCTTCCTATCCTAGCTGATAAAACAGACTGCAGCGACGTCCTGGGCATAAAAAAGTAATCTATTCTAGTCTAACATCCATGAGGTGCAGAGAAAAAAGTGAACTCTGTTGGAGGGATGAAAAGCTCTCCAAACATCAGCATACCCCAGATCATCACAAATGGCTGTAAGTGACTTAGCTTGAGGAGAGAGTGAGGCTATACCACTGGGAAGCTTATCAATAAGGGGGTTCAACAAACAATTAAAATCCCCTCCGACCACTGCAGTGTCTGAGTTTAATTCTGAAAAGTCTAGAAATACCTTAGTGAGGAAGTCAGGGGGGTGGGCAGGGGGGAAGTAAATATTCATTATGGAAATGCTCTGCCCTTGTAAAGTACCATTAATTATAACAAAGCGACCCAATTTATCTTTCACACACTTCAAGACCTTAAGTGGTAGGTTCTTTTTCACAAGAATTGCTACACCTCTACTTCTGGATGTAAATGATGAGAAAAACACTTGACCAAACCCCCCTTGTTGTAATTTCAGATGCTCCTTATCATTCAAATGGGTTTCTTGTAACAGGGCAATATCAATATTTTCTTTTTTCAAAAAGGATAGTATCTTCTTCCTTTTAATGGGGTTATGGCTCCCTCTAATGTTCCAAGTACATACACGTAGTCTGTTACCTGCCATTGCGCTTTGACCATTCAATATTCAGACTGAATCCTACTGTAAAAATGGGGTGGTACCTTTTTCCATGTGTTGAACTCTCCTCTATCTCACTGAGCGTAAACAAACGATATGAACCCTGAACTCGAACTATACAAAACCCCAAAATTAAACATGTAAAAATCCAAAAGGGGGTTTTCCCACTAGCTAACATGCAGGGGATTTCAACTTTCCAATGTAGACTCTTAAGTCCGCATTGCCACTCAATAGCCTCATCCTTTATATATGTGGAAATTAAAATCAATAGAAGATTGAGGCTCTTCCACCTAAAACCAAGCCTGGGCACCAATATAGGTTCACACATATCTCAGTCTGAGCTACGGCGGCAGTTACTTTAGCAAGAAAAATAATACCGATACGAATATTACTGAACAGGAGCACATGAGAACTTACATCACTGTTTCATGATCAGATTCAAAATAAAATAAGACGTTATCCAATGCTGCGGAGGTGCAGCTTAAGGTTATTTACCCGAGAGAGTCAATAAACGCAGCAGCCTCTTCAGATGTGTAGAGTTTTTTAGGCGATCCGTAGACCATAATCTTCAATGTGGCCGGGTACAGCAGTGCGTAGTCGATCTTCATTCTCTTGAGTCGAGCCTTCACCTCATCAAACGCTTTGCGCCTTCGTACAACCGCTGTGGAATAATCATTGAAGAATGAGACCTTTGGACCTTTACGTTGACTACCGTCAGAACCGGTGTTTCTAGCCGCATCCATGACGCGCTGCTTGTCGGTAAAGTTGTGGAACTTTATAACCACTGGTCGTGGGCGCTGATTGGGACTGGGTATCGGTGCTTGAGAGCGATGTGCTCTGTCTAGCTTCACACGACCAGCCTTAGTGTCCATTTGTAGGTAGCCAGGGATCCATTCCTCAAAACATTTTACTGAACGTGTCCCTTCAGAATTTTCCGGGAGTCCCACAGCACGGATATTGCATCTGCGTCCTCGATTATCCAAGTCGTCAATGTGCTCCGCCATTTCGCGCACCTGCTTCTCAAGTGCTTTTATCTTAGTGTCCATGGATGTAGTTGAAGTTTCCACAGTAGCAATTCTTCCTTCCGCCTCATCAACACGTTTGACAACCCTCTGTAGTTCAGCTGAATGGCCTGCTATTGCTTCCAGGACCGTTCTTATCTTAACAACGATCACTTTAGTAATGTTATCTGTCATCCTTTGAATCACCAGGTCCATTGTGCCTGGATCCGCAATGTTGTTAGATTCGCTAACGTTAGCTAGCTCCTCCTGCACCTCTACAGGGATGGTGGTTTTGGTCGAGTTCTTAGTAGCTCTGTTGGGCATGATTTTTGAGAAATAGTCGCCAAGAATCATTGTAGGGTGACTTATTTAGCCAATTCTACCACTTTTTCAAGCTAGGAGATTAATGTAAGAATATAAATTTACGAATACCGCGTGAGCTCGCTGAAACACCGTGTTCTCTCTACGGCGCCATTTTGTTCCCCCGTCAAATTGATTGTTGATCATTGATAGACAACCATTGTGAAGTCTTGCCATATATTTATTTTATTCTTTTTTTTATTTGACCCATTTCATAGTGGTTTATAAGTCAGTATTTGTGAATTGGGTTGTGTTTTTCTGTGGATTCATGTTTATTGTATTGCTATTGAACTTTGACCATTGAAATCTGAGAGACCCTCAGATTAAGATAGAGTTGGGTGCACCCTAGTAAACTATAGGCAGGATATATGGCCGGTATCTAAGTCTATTGTACTATTGATGTATTTCATTCATATTGAGCTCATTGTACAAATTTCACATATCAATATTTCCTCAAGGTGATTCATTTTTTTTGTAAGTATTTTTGTTTACAAAATACAAGCCGGCATTCTTTTTCTAAATTATTCAGTTATGTAGTTTTCATTTCTCCCTACTGCTCCAGTAGTGAACCTAACTGGTCCAATAGAGTTTAAGCTTAAACATAGTGTTTAGCAATTGTTACATAAGCAACTCCATGTCACGGCTGTCTTCGTCTTCTGACGATAATGCGAAATCGTCGTCTGACAAGGTAGACCAAAACGCAGCAGGTACGGCAGGCTCATCTTGAGGTTTATTTATTTTCAAAATGAACATACAAAAAATAACAAAACGAAATATGATCGACAAAAACAGTCTGCTAAGGCACAAGGCTATACACAGAACAATCACCCACCAATAACAAACACAAACACACCCTAATATATGGGACTCTCAATCAAAGGCAGATAGACAACACCTGCCTTCAACTGAGAGTCCCAACCCCAATCAACACAACATAGAAACACACTCACCAGACTACACATAGAAATACATAAACATAGACCATCAACCAAACACCCGGAAATACTAAATCAAACACCCTTTAAACAAACGCACCACATTGAACCACATAAAACAAAAACCCTCTGCCACGTCCTGACCAAACTACAATACTAATTAACCCTTATACTGGCCAGGACGTGACAGTACCCCCCCCTTAAAGGTGCTAACCCCGGAAGCACCTTAAAAACAAAAAACAACAACCCCAAACAACAACAACAAAAAAATGTCCCCCTTTCTAAAGGGAGGGAAGGGAGGGTGGCTGCCGTCAACGACGGCACTGTGCTACACCCCCCCTCCCCAACCCACCTATATCAGGAGGTGGCTCCGGTTCTGGCCGTTCCAGGCAGTCGGGCCACTCTGGCAGTTCGGGGCAGTCTGGCCAGTCTGGCCGCTCGGGGCAGTCTGGCAGCTCGGTGCAGTCTGGCAGCTCGGGGCAGTCTGGGCAGTCTGTCAGCTCGGGACAGCCTGGGCAGTCTGGCAGCTCTGGGCAGTCTGGCAACTCGGGACAGTCTGGGCAGTCTGGCAACTCGGGACAGTCTGGGCAGTCTGGCAACTCGGGACAGTCTGGGCAGTCTGGCAACTCGGGACAGTCTGGGCAGTCTGGCCACTCGGGACAGTCTGGGCAGTCTGGCCACTCGGGACAGTCTGGGCAGTCTGGCCACTCGGGACAGTCTGGGCAGTCTGGCCACTCGGGACAGTCTGGGCAGTCTGGCCACTCGGGACAGTCTGGGCAGTCTGGCCACTCCGGCAGTTCAGGGCAGTCTGGCCACTCCGGCAGATCAGGGCAGTCTGGCCACTCCGGCAGATCAGGGCAGTCTGGCCACTCCGGCAGATCAGGGCAGTCTGGCCACTCCGGCAGATCAGGGCAGTCTGGCCACTCCGGCAGATCAGGGCAGTCTGGCCACTCCGGCAGATCAGGGCAGTCTGGCCACTCCGGCAGATCAGGGCAGTCTGGCCACTCCGGCAGATCAGGGCAGTCTGGCCACTCCGGCAGTTCAGGGCAGTCTGGCCACTCCGGCAGTTCAGGGCAGTCTGGCCACTCCGGAAGTTCAGCGCAGTCTGGCCACTCCGGAAGTTCAGCGCAGTCTGGCCACTCCGGCAGTTCAGCGCAGTCTGGCCACTCCGGCAGTTCAGCGCAGTCTGGCCACTCCGGCGACTGTTGACTGGCGGGCAGCTCCGACGACTGTTGACTGGCGGGCAGCTCCGACGACTGTTGACTGGCGGGCAGCTCCGACGACTGTTGACTGGCGGGCAACTCCGACGACTGTTGACTGGCGGGCAGCTCTGACGACTGTTGACTGGCGGGCAGCTCTGACGACTGTTGACTGGTGAGGCTGGGTTTACGCACTTGAAGGCTAGTGCGGGGAGCGGGAACAGGACGAGTCGGACTGGGTTGACGCACTTCCGGGTCCGCACGAGAGACAGGAGCTGGAAACCCATGGCTATGGAGGCGCACAGCCGGTCTAGATCTTACCTCCTGCACAACCCGCCTTGGCTGGATGGAACTAGTAGCCCTGTACGAGCGGGGTGCTCGTACAGGGCAGACTGGGCTGTGCAGGGGCCTGATGGTAGCAGTGCGTAGAGCGGGAGTTGGGTAGCCTGGTCCTCGGAGGCGTACCGGCGACCAGATGCGCTGCGCAGGCATCCTCCTACCAGGCTGGATGCCCGCTCTAGCACGGCACCTGCGAGGGGCTGGAATAACTCGCACCGGACTGTGCGTGCGTATGGGTGAGATAGTGCGCTTCTCAGCGAAACATAGCGCTCTCCACCCCATACGCTCCTCCATATAACCACGGGTAGCTGGCTTCCGGCTCTTCCTACGCCTAGCCAAACTACCCGTGTGCCCCCCCAAAACAATTTCTTGGGGGTGCCTCTCGTGCTTCTCCCTCAGCGCATCCATGGCCTCGTACCTCCGCCTCTCTGCCTTGGCTGCCTCAATTTCCCACTGCGGGCGGCGATAATCCCCAGCCTGGTGCCAAGGTCCGGCCCCGTCTAGAACTTCCTCCCAGGTCCACTTCTCCCGCCAGTCCAACTCGAAGTCCCTCTGCTCCTTCCTCTGCTGCTTGGTCCATAGTTGGTGGGTGATTCTGTCACGGCTGTCTTCGTCTTCTGACGATAATGCGAAATCGTCGTCTGACAAGGTAGACCAAAACGCAGCAGGTACGTGTAGGCTCATCTCGAGGTTTATTTATTTTCAAAATGAACATACAAAAAATAACAAAACGAAATACGATCGACAAAAACAGTCTGGTAAGGCACAAGGCTATACACAGAACAATCACCCACCAATAACAAACACAAACACACCCTAATATATGGGACTCTCAATCAAAGGCAGATAGACAACACCTGCCTTCAACTGAGAGTCCCAACCCCAATCAACACAACATAGAAACACACTCACCAGACTACACATAGAAATACATAAACATAGACCATCAACCAAACACCCGGAAATACTAAATCAAACACCCTTTAAACAAACGCACCACCCTGAACCACATAAAACAAAAACCCTCTGCCACGTCCTGACCAAACTACAATACTAATTAACCCTTATACTGGCCAGGACGTGACACTCCAGTATAGATTTGGCCTTGTGTTGTAGGTTATTGTCCTGCTGAATGGTGAATTAATTTCCCAGTGTCTAACGGAACCAGGTTTTTCTCTAGGATTTTGCCTGTGCTTAGCTCCATTCCCTTTCTTTTTTATCCTGAAAAACTCCCCAGTCCTTAACTATTACAAGCATACCCATAACATGATGCAGCCACCACTATGCTTGAAAATATGGAGCGTGGTACTCAGTAATGTGCTGTATTGGATTTGCCCCAAATATAACGCATGTATTAGGGACAAAAAGTGAATTGCTTTGCCACATGTTTTGCAGTATTACTTCAGTGCCTTGTTGCAAACAGGATGCATGTTCTGGAATATTTTTTATTCTGTACTGTCTTCCTTCTTTTCACTCTGTCAATTAGGTTAGTATTGTGGAGTAACTACAATGTTGTTGATCCATCCTCCATCACAGCCATTCAACTCTGTAACTGTTTTAAAGTCACCATTGGCCTCATGGTGAAATTCCTGAGCAGTTTACTTCCTCTCCAGCAGTGGTGTAAAGTAGTTAAGTAAAACTACTTTAAAGTACTACTTAAGGAGTTTTTGTGGGTATCTGTACATTACTATTGATATTTTTGAAACTTTTACTTTTACTTCACTACATTCCTAAAGAAAAGAATGTACTTTTTACTCCATACATTTTCCCTAACAGCCAAAAGTACTACTTACATTTTGTCAGGAAAATGGTCCAATTCACGCACTTATCAAGAGAACATCCCCGGTCATCCCTACAGCCTCTGATCTAGTGGACTCACTAAACACAAATGCTTTGTTTGTAAATTAATGTCAGAGTGTTGTAGTGTGCTCCTGGCTATCCATAAATAAAACAATAAAATATAAATTGTGCTGGCTGGTTTGCATAATATAAGGAATTTGAAATTATTAATACTTTTACTTTTTATACTTAAGTACATTTGAGCAATTTTTGAAACTTAAGTATATTTTAAACCAAATACTTTTAGACTTTTGCTCATGTAGTATTTTACTGGGTGACTTTCAGTTTTACTTGAGTCATTTTCTATTAAGGTATCTTTACTTTTACTCAAGTATGACGTTTCAGTACTTTTCCCACACTGCTCTCCAGCAACTAAGTTAGGAAGGACGCCTGTATTTTGTAGTGACGGTGTATTGATACACCATCTAAAGTGTCATTAATAACTTCACCATGCTCAAAGGAATATTCAATGTCTGCTTTTTCTATTTTTACCCATCTAACAATAGGTGCCCTTCTTTGCGAGGCATTGGAAAACCTCCCTGGTCTTTGTGGTTGAATTTGTGCTTGAAATTCACTGCTCGACTGAGGGACCTTACAGATAATTGTATGTGTGGGGTACAGAGATGAGGTAGTAATTAAAAAATCATGTTAAACATTATTATTTCAAACACAGTCCAATGAACTTATTATATGGCTTGTTAAGCAAACTTTACTCCTGAACCTATTTTGGCTTGTCATAACAAAGGCGTTGAATACTTATTGACTGAAGACATTTCATTTGAAATTAATTTGTAAAAATTTCAAAAAACAGAACTCCACTTTTGACATTATGAGGTATTGTGTATAGGCCAGTTATACAAAATCTCAATTTAATCAATTTTAAATTCAGGCTGTAACACAACAAAATGTGGCAAAAGTCAAGGGGTGTGAATACTTTCTGAAGGCACAGTATGTGCACCAAGTAATTTCTCTCTCTCTCTGCTGTGTCCTCTGAGCTGTTAGCCCTGCAACCTCATTGGATAAAGCTGGGCAGACCTCTTGCTAGCTGTCACTCAATTGTGAGGGGCTGAAGCTCATTGGCTAGAATTCTAATTGCTAGGGAGCTGGCCCACATGGAAGTAAATGTGGAGGTAAATGTAGGGAAAATGGTGTGGTACAGCTTCAAGAAAACAGTCGCGTTCAAACTAGGGATTTCGTTGCTAATTGAGGTAAGACAGTAATTCTTCTCTCAGATTACGCGTGTATGAACTAGATATTGATGCATCCAGCTAGAGCGAGGAGGTTTAAAAAAATACTTTCATCGTGACCAAAGTATCAGAGCTTGTTTTTAAACATTTGGTTTCCAAGGGGGGTGGTGCGGGCCATGAGGAAGGCCCAAAAGTGTCTCACTCCCTTGGTCAGAAAGCTCATAATTAGCTGGGTCATCGCAAGCACCAGCGTAGATATCATGATCTGGTAGTATACGAGGAGCTGTAGGTCACAGGGGCATTTGCCAAAGTTGTCAGAGAAAGCCGTTAAGGGACAGGGACTGCACGTCAAACAAATTGCCAAATGTCTCCAAAGAGATGAATTAATTATCTGAATTAATGAATAAAATGAAGAGCAGGTTACAGAGTTGTTGATTGTCCACTGTCAACATTCTGGAACTCTTGATGTCATAATCGACTCTTCTATTACATCATGTTGGGTCCATATCTTATGTATCTTTGACAGTGAACAGTAAACCCAAATCACTTTTACAAAGCACAGCTGACCAGTTAGTAGTTTGACTTGTAATTTGTACTGCCTACTTTTGAAAGACAATTTCTTTCATCAAAATGGCACAGCTCGCCCAGAAAGGTGGGCTGTGCAACATGAAGATGCTATTTTTGGCTGTTATTTTCTGTCTCCTATCGCCTGCTGCTACAAATGTGTTGGCTTCTTCGTCTTCGGACCAGAAGACCTTGATGCCAGTGAAGGACCACTCTGTTCGGAACAACCCTGACGCTACAAAAGAGACCAATTTTAAGACATTGCTGGAACAACTTGAGAGTTTACGGGTGAAAGACGATTCTTCTCCAGGTAATGTGGGCCAGTTGACAAAAGGATATTCCTCCAAAATTGCCAAGTACCCCTCGGAGCTTGTGGAGCCCCTGATTTCTGTTCCAGAGCACAAGCCTTTGATGCCAGTGAAGGACCACCCTGTTCAGGACATCCCCAATGTTGCAAAACTGACCAAAATGGTGCAAGTGGACCAGATGCTGGAACAACTTGAGAGGGTGAAAGATGATACTTTCACAGGTAAAGCTAAAGTCCCCCAGAAGATTGTGGAGAAACTTATTCCTTATCTACTGGCTTACAAGCAAACAGCATTACATGGTGACGATGACGTCTTCAAAGAAAATGTTCAGGCTTCAGCTCCAAAAGCTCAGAAGAGCACCCTGAAGATCAAACCCAGAGTCAACATATTGACCGACCCTTCTTACTCCGAGCCACTTGTGAAGGTGAACCTGATTTTGGGGCTCTTTTTCTATGGCTTCATCGTAATAGTGGTTCTCTATGATGCTGTGAGAATCTCCAAGGAGGCTAGAAGGAGATCTGATGCTATGGCCGCTGCCAGGCTGAAGAAAAGACAACCAGCCACCGATGAACCACAGACACTGGTGTCCAGAGTTCGGGAGAGCATATCTTCACACTTTGGTTTGAAACAGGCATCATCCACACCACAGTGTGCCCACATTTCTGACATGTCGGCAAAAGAGTTGCACAAGTCAAAGGAGTCAATCTCCACCATGGACAAATCTGAAACGGTAAAGAGACCCGGAAAGAGTGCCGTCAGCCTGAGAGAGTGTGAGCCACCTCTGCCTAGCATCCCAGAGAACTTTCTTGTGCCTGACTCTGAGCCTGCCATCCAGGTGGCATTGAACCCATTCGACACCAAGCTAGCCGAAGTTGTATCTCACAATACTGAGGCATCCAACTACGAGGCAACCGAGAAGCCCTGCTACACACATTCCGGACTCACTGAGGTTTGTGTCGATTAAGATCGAGGACTACTTCTTAAACCAAGTGACGTTGAATAAAAGCAGCAGATATTGAATCACCAAATGAGATCACATGGAGACTGCCACCTTTGAAGACTTATTTTTTTCTGTTTTTAATTGAATATAATTACTTTAGAATAGTAATAAAAATATATTGCATTTAAAATGTATGTTTAAAGTCATTTTTGGGTATTTTGATTTGTTGTTGTACTGTTGTGTTGTAAATGAATAAGAACCATTATTTAATTGATAAAATAGATTTTTCGGAGAAAAAAATTGTGTTAACAAATGATTCTTCTGTACTGTTGTTTTGTTTTTTGCCAGTAGTTCTGAATATAGCCTTCACAAGCCCAAAGTGTCCCTGATAATGTTGTGCTATGTCAGATATGTGCAGATACAGTGCCTTCAGAATGTAGTCATACCACTTGACTCAATTCACATTTTGTTGTGTTACAGCCTGAATTCAAAATGGATTAAATATATTTTTTTCTCACCCATCTACACATAAGACCCCATAATGATAATGTGAAAACATGTTTTTTTGACATTTTTGCACATTTATTGAAAATAAAATATACAATATCTAATTTACATAAGTATTCACACCTCTAAGTCAATACATGTTATAATCCCCTTTGGCAGCAATTACAGCTGTGAGTCTTTCTGGGTAAGCCTCTCAGAGTTTTGTACACCTCGATTGTATGATATTTGCCCATTATTATAAAAAAAAAAATCTTCAAGCTCTGTCAAATTGATTGTTGATCTTTGCTAGATAACCATTGGGAAGTCTTGCCATTTATGTTTATTTATTTTTATTTGACCCATGTCATAGTGGTTTATAAGTCAGTATTTGTGAATTGGGTTGTGTTTTTCTGTGGATTCATGTTTATTGTATTGCTATTGAACTTTGACCATTGAAATCTGAGAGACCCTCAGATTAAGATAGAGTTGGGTGCACCCTAGTAAACTATAGGCAGGATATTTGGCCGGTATCTAAGTCTATTGTACTGTTGATGTATTTCATTCATATTGAGCTCATTGTACAAATTTCACATATCAATATTTCCTCAAGGTGATAAAAAAAATTTCTAAGTATTTTTATTTACAAAATACACGCCGGCATTATTTTTCTAAATTATTCAGTTATGTGGTTTTCATTTCTCCCTACTGCTCCAGTAGCGAACCTAACTGGTCCAATAGAGTTTAAGCTTAAACATAGTGTTTAGAGTGTTTAGCAATTGTTACATAAGCAACTCCAGTATAGATTTGGCCTTGTGTTGTAGGTTATTGTCCTGCTGAAAGGTGAATTAATCTCCCAGTGTCTAACGGAACCAGGTTTTTCTCTAGGATTTTGCCTGTGCTTAGCTCCATTCCCTTTCTTTTTTATCCTGAAAAACTCCCCAGTCCTTAACTATTACAAGCATACCCATAACATGATGCAGCCACCACTATGCTTGAAAATATGGAGCGTGGTACTCAGTAATGTGCTGTATTGGATTTGCCCCAAATATAACGCTTGTATTAGGGACAAAAAGTTAATTGCTTTGCCACATGTTTTGCAGTATTACTTCAGTGCCTTGTTGCAAACAGGATGCATGTTCTGGAATATTTTTTATTCTGTACTGTCTTCTTTCTTTTTTTTTCACTCTGTCAATTAGGTTAGTATTGTGGAGTAACTACAATGTTGTTGATCCATCCTCCATCACAGCCATTCAACTCTGTAACTGTTTAAAAGTCACCATTGGCCTCATGGTGAAATTCCTGAGCAGTTTACTTCCTCTCCAGCAGTGGTGTAAAGTAGTTAAGTAAAACTACTTTAAAGTACTACTTAAGGAGTTTTTGTGGGTATCTGTACATTACATGAGTAGTGTGTCCAAATGTTTATCTGGTTCTGTGTGTGTGTATCTACCTATCTATCTGTCTATTGGGGGATTGGAAATGATGCAGACAATTACATTGATGGAAGCCACAATCTATATGCGATATTAAAGCTGATCTACCCCCTAAAAAACAAATAAACATCTCACTTCGGTGCCTTTATCTCTCTCTCCGTCAGGCCTTCATCCGCCTTTACCTCGCCCACCACAAGGAGGAGCGCATCGACGTGCTGCAGCTGGCCCAAGAACCCTTCCTCATGCCCCACTTCCGCAAGGCCCTGGCCACCGGTCCTGGGCCGTTGGCATCGGGCTCCACGCCCTCCACCTCCAGCGCATACACAGCAGTGCCTCGAACTGAGGCGCCCAACACCATCCCAGAGGGACCCTGTGGGGGCCACATTACTCAAACGCCCTCCCTTCTAGATAGGGGGATGGGGGAAGGAGGATGGAGGGGGTAAAAACAGACTAAAGGATGGAGGAGGAATATCTGAAGTGCCCTCCCTATCCTCACCCCTCCTAAGACATGAAGGGGCAGTGCCAGTCTATGGCTTGTCTGTAAGACCCAATGGCTGTACATGTACACACCCCTGCCACAATGAAGAGAAAGACCTTGCTTGGCCTGTCCAGTGGGCTGCATCACAGGGTCATAGGAAAACGGACTGAAGTCACAGTATGTTGTGTGTGTGCATACCTGTTTTCAGGAAAACCAAACAGCTCAAATCAAATTGTATTTGTCACATATATGTGTTTAGCAGATGTTATTGCGGGTGTAGCGAAATGCTTGTAAGCTAGAAGCATTGCAGCCCTATCTGTCGGCACCATTTTCTTACGTATCCATTCCATTAGATATTTTGAGAGAAAGGCTTTTTTATAAATTATTGCTTGAGTTGTATCATAAGTTGAACTCTATATATTTCCCAATAATAGAATCAATTGCCCCCCTCCCTCTTTTTGAAGGGCACAAATGAAGGGGGAGTTTCTATTTTTGATGACCAAAGTTGAAGGCATGCCTGGCTGATACAACAATGTTACGTTTTACACACGTCTAACTGTCAAGTGAAAGAAAGAAATAATTTTCACTAGGATCATCACTTTTAACTGATTTGATCAGATTTAAATATTTTCTTGGATATTGGACTGGGAGTTTACTTTGTTATTTGGATGGTTGTCCATCTTTTTTTCATGAGGCTTTCCCCCAAAATGGAGAGGGAGAGACTTAATAGAAATGCATATAAACCATTTAACCGACTTTTGGTATAACTTTGTGGTTCGTTAGCAAGGAGTTACGTCAAAGATAATTCTCATTCATTGCAAATTGTGCAGTGTAACATTCTAAATTCCAACATGACTTAAATAATAGCAAAGTTATTTTAGTATATTGTGAAACATGATTTCACGCTTGAGCATAGGTGTGTTGTTTACCAGAGAAAAGCAGAATAGCCTAACTGGTAATACTCAAATATACACAGCCATACAGAGCTAGCTACATGCTACGTACAAGGCTAGCAACACAATGACTGCCTGAAGAGCCAATCTAAAAGTGCCTTCAGAAAGTATTCACACCACTTGACTTTTTCCACATTTTGTTGTTTGGATTAAATTGAGTTTCACTGGCCTACACACAATCCCCCATAATGTGAAAGTGGAATTATGTTTATAGAGATTTTTACAAATTAATGAATTGAAAGTATTGTGTAAATACGTATTCAATCCCTTTGTTATGACAAGCATGAAGTTCAGGAGTAAAAATGTGCTTACAAGTCACTGATTGCATGGACTCATCTGGCAGTGATAGAAAACTGAGGATGTATCAACTACATTGTAGTTGTTCCACAATACTAACCTAAATGACATAGTGAAAAGGAAGTTTGTACAGAATAAAAATATTCCAAAACATGCATCCTGTTTGCAATAAGGCACAAGTAATACTGCAAAAAAATGTGGCAATAAAATTAACTTTATGTCCTGAATACAAAGCGTTATATTTGGAGCAAATCCAACAACAAATAACTGAGTACCACTCTTCACATTTTCAAGCATGGTGGTGACTACATGCCTGTCATCGGCAAGGATGTTTATGATGAAAATAATCAGAATAGCGCTAGGCACAGGCAAAATCCTAGAGGAAAACCTGGTTCAGTCTGCTTTACAGACACTGGGAGATATTCAACTTTTAGCAGGACAATAACCTAAAACACAAGGCCAAATAAAAAATTCCAAGATGGCGTAGCAGTCAGACGTCTTTGTCTTTGTCTTGTCCCATGTACATATATTTTATATTTTTTTTGTCCGCATTCTTTTTCATATTTTTCCTAAACCTCAACTTCAAAATACTCTCCTGCAACCCGCCTCACCCAATATGGTGTGGATCTGGGTTTTTTTCTAAAGTATTTCTACTTACATCGGAACTGGAATTCCTCAACTGAAGCTAGCTAGCTATCTAGCTACCAGCTATCAGTCAGCTAACCACTGCTAGCGGTCATCAGCTAACCTTTAGCTCGAAAAGCTCACGGCAGTTCTTACAACGCGTTTCAAATCAGAGCATACCGGACCTATTTTTCTCTCCATATCCCCGGATTCCTACCGCAAACTCTGAACCTTTTCATCTGGACCATCGCAGCTAACCGCAACCCGGGTTGACTACTCCTGATTAACGTTTCCATCCCGGAGAAAGCACCAATTAGCCTGGAGCTAGCCCATGCTATGCCCATCTCCCGGCGAGGGCTCCTGGGCTACACCTGAAGCACACTCCTCAGCTACAATATCCGGACCCCTTCTACTGCCGGTACGGGGCATGGAACCCCGCCGATCCTTCACGACTTGAATACCATCATAATCTGCCCGAGGATTCCAACAGGCCCCTCGGCGTGACGTCCCCTGAAGGCCCATTCTGCTAACCGCGGCCTGCTAGCTATCTAGAGCATATTGGACTGTTAGCTGATCCATCGGCCAGTTTCTTGGACCACTATACCCATTTTGCAAATTGGACTTGGACCCCTCTGCTACTTGGAACCCTACTAATTCCATGACTGGTCTATCGACGTCACCGCACGAGGAGGCAAAAACAGACTTTCCCCCATCGCGACGTCCCTCTAAGGCCCTTCTGCTAACTTGCTAGCCCCGGCCTGCTAACGGTCTGAATCTCCGTGTCCCCAGCCAGCCCAACCACTCACTGGACCCATACGATTCACTTGGCTGCGCATGCCTCTCCCTAATATCAATATGCCTTGTCCATTACTGTCCTGGTTAGTGATTACTGTCTTATTTCACTGTAGAGCGTCTAGCCCTGCTCAATATGCCTTAAATAAGGCGTTCTGTGTGGGTCCATTATTGACATGTTCATATATGTAATGAACCTGAAAAACCAAATCATACAGTGATATGGGCATTAAATACAGCCACAAGCCTCCTTGTCTACATTTAAATCCACACCAAGATGTCACTTGTAGTAAAAGGATTGCCTTGTTGAATTTGCCAATGAACAAAAGCACAGCATAAGCACAGCAAAGGAAAACTAGTAAAACATAATAAATGTACATTATTCTGTGGCTAGAGTGTAGTTGAACCACAAAGACACAAACCAATTGAAGAAAAATAGGCAGAAAACCAGATTCGTGACTCCCCAGTTTTGCTTCTGGAGCAAAGTAAGAAGCATGTGATACATAAGAACCCATTCCAGTGCTGCATCTCAGTAGTTCAACGTGTCCTTCTCTCCTTCCCTTCATGTGTACTGATCTTTAAGAATTGAACAGGTCAATTGGAAACAACAGCTTTCACCTATCCAGTGTCATAAGATATGTGCATATGAAGGAAAAGAGACAACCAGAATCCACTTAGCTACTATTAGGACTCAATCCTGGAATGTGCTCCAAAAGTCTCAGATATCTCCCTTCATAACACATACGAGTCTAGGTGGACTTCAATGTGTATAATTTAACCGTTTTTAATCTTGTCCTTTCAAATGGTCAATATAGAAATCAAACAAGGAAACAAGACTTATTGGATTGGAACTCACACCAGTGGTGAATCTCAAAAGTCCTTCCTCCAGTCTTCTTCCCACCCTCTCAAAACATCATAGGGATGCAAGGAGAGCATTGTCAAGGTGCACACCCAGGGTGAGTCCTCATCTTCCTCCTCTATCTGTTGTAAAACTGAGACGACACCCACGCCAGGCCCCACTTGAGGTTGGCCAACATGAACTTGAGTGCCTTGGTCCACTGCTCCTCTGAGTTGAACTGGGTCTTGATGGAGTAGGAGCCGCCGCTGCCTCCTGTGTCCTCAATCTTGCCCTTCTCGACATCCATCCTGACCCATAACAGAAAAAGGTGCATTAAAACTCAAACCCCCAAGTGTTTATTTCTTGAGGGGTATGAAAGAAACTGGTGCAACATCTACAGCTGCTAACACCCAATTTATTTTTATCTAAGGCTAGTACGCTAAGACAAAATCAACTGCAGATTTCTCATGCTAGTGACTAGTTGGAGGCAAATGATCATGCAGAGACAAAGGATTAAGCTGTCAAAAGCTGACCAACTCCAATTATTTGTGTAAGTACAATGGAGTACCACAGTATGAGTCATAATACCCATAAAACATAGCGGTTAAACAAGGAATAATCACTGGTTCCAACCCTTTTTCCAACATTCAATTCTCCCCATAGAGAATTTTAGAAACACTTAAATTAAGGGATGTGTTTCATGTAGGCTTACTCTTGTGTGATGTTTTAATAACCATGGAAATATCTGTAGGACAAGGTGACTTAGTCGCCTGTATTTAACCCCCAAAAATGAACTGCTAATTAGCTGCTAATGTGGCTATCAAAGAACTACAAATGCCATGGTGATCTGGACGAGACTGCCGAGGCAAAGGTAAGAATCTCTGAATTAACTACGTTAGCTAAATTTAGCAATGAATAAATTGGCAAAATGTCTTTAAATTGACAATTCAGAGAGTTCAGTAATATGTTTCACCTCTATGTTGTTATATGTGTCGAACTGCTTTGCTTTATCTCGGCCAGGTCCCAGTTGTAAATGAGAACTTGTTCTCAACTTGCCTACCTGGTTAAATAAAGGTGAAATAAAAATAATCTCTGAATTAACTATGTTAGCTAAATTTAGTAATAAATAAATAGTCAAAATGTCTTTAAATTGACAATTCAGAGAGTTCAGTAATATGTTTCACCTCAAAGAAAAGTGGCATGTTTAAATATGAGATGAGGGCAAGCAGTTCAACACAGGTAGGTCACATTCACCATTTTGGGCTGTATATTATGGTATATTATGACATCACATCCACATAAGTGTCTGAGATTCTAGAAATCTCATTATTTGTGAACCAATTATGATGTCACAACTGATCAATAAATTCCAAATGTTCTGTTTGAACATTCTGGTGTCTGACTGCTGAAAATAGAACACTAGTATCCAAGACAATCAAGCAGATTCCTCCTGAGATATAGTTAACACAGTAGATCACTGTAAATATAGAAAGTGCTACTAGACGAAAACTTAGTTGCAGAACGAGGTTAGAAGGCCACTGTCAATCTCCTTGATGATGAGGAGATTCTTGCAGCCGCTACAGGAAGATAATGCTTTAACAGGGAACCTTGGAGCTGCCAGTAGCAACTCCATTCAGCCTGCCATGCCATCTCAACCCAAGGCCAATGAGAAGCTTCCAGCGCTCAAACAAAACAGTTTAAATACCTCCAGAATACCAGTACTGGAGTTGACTGAAGAAAGAAAGGGTGCTCTGCAGCGACTTGCCAGTTTGAAGGCTATGGAAAAGAAACCACATCCTCCCTCCAGAATCCCAGTACTGCAGAAGAAGAAGTCCATCTGCAATGGGAAGAGTCAAGGACTGCATGTAGCTCCAACATCTCAGCAGTCAGGGAAGGCTACTGTTCCTCCAATTCGGAAGCCACTGCAACCCATCCGTACCAAGAGGGATCAAACCTACGTGGTGAAAGACATCTACCTCCATAGTGCCAAGCCATTGAAGGCAGTCCATGGAGCCAATATGGTCGCCAAGATGCCACTGCCTCCCATTAGAGCCAGAGTCACTGTGCCAATCAATGATGCCAAGAAGAAGCCATTCCAGTTCGTCAGACCAGAGGGCATCCCTCGTCCTGCTGCTTCAAAGTACAGAAGGCAGGTTGTGAAGAAACACGTTCAGTTCAAGACTCAGACCCTAACTGTACAGGATCTACCGCCATGCCCCGATGAGATGGTATGGGACGTCTTTAACTCAGAGGCTGAGCAGGTGATGGCATATATGAAGGCCAAGCTGATCAGTGTCACCCAAGAACTGAAACTGATTAAGAGTGGGGCCAAGATGGATGCTCAGGCTTTGGAGGAGAAAAATGCGAAAGTGCGGTTGAGAAAAAAGGTGGAGAAGTTCATCCAGGAGATCTGCCTGATGAAGGTGGATTCTGACCTATGGGAGATGATAAGAGATAACGAAGAAGAGGAAGAAAGGATTAAAGAGGTGAGGAGAAATAGAGAAGAAAGCAGTGTGGCAAGTAAGCTAAAGCAGACAGCCACAAGATACACTGTTAGCAAGCCAAAGGAAGTCAAGAAGGGTTTGAACATGGAAGAGAAAAAGGAGGACAGACAGGTAAAGTAGCTTGACATTCCAAAGCCATGCTAACTGCTGATCTAGTGTAGTGTTGGTGATCACGTACGTTTGTATCAGAGGAGGCTGATGGGAGGAGTTATACGAGGATAGGATCGTTGTAATGGCTGGAATGAAATTAATTGATCGGAATCAAACGTGGTTTCCATGTGATTGATGTGTGTGATACCGTTCCTTTTGTTCTATTCCAACCATTACAATGAGCCCATTACAATGAGCTCCTCCCACCAGCCTCATCCGGTTTGTAAATATTGTATATCTTATCTTTGTTGCCAAGCTGCCCATTATTTGGCCCATCTGATAACATCCATTCATTCAGGTGGTGTTGAAACGTCGATTTGGGATGAGTGCAGCCAACTCCAAGCTGAAGCAGTGTGAGCACTGCGGCCGGTGCTTTGATCCTAGTCGCCTGGAGAAACACAGCGAGATCTGTGCCAAGCTCTCCTCCAAGAGCTCTAGACGAGGGGTCTATGACTCCACCAAGCACCGTCTCAAAGGCACTGTACTGGCTGGCTACGTGAAGCGATCCGTGGTGTGATGCACCAAGGGACCTGAGTCTGTCGCTCTTTTGTATTTTGTATTGAACAGACAGACATACAGTGACTGATAAACCACCTGCTGCTCAAATGAGGACTTCTACCTTGGAATCTGTGAGGGTTCCAATAAGAGGCAGTACTACTAGGAGGCAGTATTGTATCCAGAAACGTCTAAACCAACAGTGTTCAGCAGTTCCTCAAATCTACAGAAACACCTGTATAAACACCTCAATAAAATCAAATCCAAATACTCATCTGAATCATTCTGTTAGATGTGTTACTAGTGCAGGAAAGTAGAATAAATACAATTTTAAGAAACAAGGGAACGTATTTCTGAAATCTGAATATGAAAAGGAGTGATTTTTTTATGATTTGGAAAAATGAAGAAAGATAAACTAGCCACACGGACCCTTCAGTTGGTAGAGCATGGTGTTTGCAACACCAGGGTTGTGGGTTCGATTCCCACGGGGGACCAGTAAGGAGAAAAAATGTATGAAATGTATGCATTCACTACTGTAAGTCGCTCTGGATAAGAGCGTCTGCTAAATGACTAAAATGTAAATGATACCAAATTTACACAGTTAACTGAAGTTGGTCAGCTTTTGACAGCTTAATCCTTGGTCTCTCGGCATAATCCATAGATGATTACAATTATAATTCGATGATGTCTGCTGGACTAGTTGACTGACCTGTAGGACAGGCAGAATCCCGTGTCTCCCTTCTCCACCTCCTCCTTGAACTGCTGCACACAGTCCAGGAAGGCCACCATGGCATGGTCAAACTTGTTGTCCCAGAAGAAGTGCAGGCCCCCTGAACAATACAGTGGTAGCTCCTACACACGCAAGAAGAGAGTGGAATGTACCATATACAACATGGCCTATTCACTGGGGTTGGCTTGGGCCAGTCTAATGAGCATTGGAAAATAGTTCACTCTTTTTTTTCACAGCTCATTAAAAATTGTTTGTTGTTTGTCTCCTTATACACTGCAAAAATGTAAATCTAAGTGAAATTAAATATCTTAAATCAAGGCTATATGCTTGTTTTTTGCCTGACAATATATTTCTTGTCAGCCAGTTTTTATGTTGGAACATTTCACTTGTTTCAAGCTTTTTTGTCCTTAATTATCTTAAGATAATATAATTTGTTACTGAGATTGTGTTACTGGTTCTGAGTAACTTAATGCTCGAAACTAGAACTATAAAGCTGTTTGATCAACACTGACAAGTACAAAACTGATTTGTCAAAGTCTGAATTTCTTATTTCAAGCATCTTATCCTTTTCATCTCTTCACATATTAAGAACAGATAATGACCAAATGGAATTCACTGTTTTATTGTTAATCTTACACACAGCACAGCAATCATGTAGACAAAATACAGTACAGAACAAAGACAGTACACTTTTCATGTCTGGGGAACACACCGAGTCATTTGAACTGTTGTACAATTCTATTACTTCCCCAAGATGGTATTTAACTTGTACATAAGTTTGGCTCTTGTTGCTAATTGTGTAATATTGAGGTAAAATCAACCAGCTTTTCAGCATCCACTAACTCAGTAGCCTGTGCAAAGTGTGGGACCTCAACTTGATAAGCCATGATGTTTCTATCAAAGTGTATAGTTTGAAATGGTTGATATTCCAAACAATATAGCCTAGAATCAACAAGAAATATGTTTTTCACTAGTCCAAATTCTGCATATTACCATTCAGTACTTTGGCAAAGATCATGGACTTCTGAGTTATGTATTTTATTTGAATTGATTACAAGCCATTTGAGTGATACAGCATGGTTTACTTCATTGAAACCTAGGAAGTCCCTCAATTTCCCACGTAACTATTGTAGATCTTTAACCTCTGATACAGGTCCCATCTCCCTTTCATTTGAAAAAACTGGGTGCATTGAACTGTCAACATTTTGGCAGCTTTCATATATTTGGTTCTGATTGATCAAAGACTTGCAAATATTTTTTAAATTGAGCTTGGAAGCCCATTTGTTTAAAGGAACAATGTTTAGACTCGAACTGCATACACATATGTCTAACCATTGGACCCAATGACTTTATCTGTGATGGCAAATGTATCATATAAAGCTGTTTAGGTGTAACATTGCGGTCTGGAAAAAGCTCCTTCCAATGCTTCAAATGATTTACAATGAGTAACTTCAACCTAGACACAGTCACAATGGAAAGAACAGGTGCAAATACTATCTGTACAATCTCTATTAGCTCAATTGTCAGTCGTATATATGCATTGACTTCCAAACTCTCCAAAACAAATGGCAATATCCTTAGCAGGACAAGCATTTGCCCAGATGACTGTTTTAGTTTTCCATCACTTGACGTTAATGTACTAACAGAAATTGGGGATGGCCGATCGCTAACATCTAGAGGGGAATAAGGGAAACCAAGAATAGCAGAATTCACTGAGTCCAGATCAATCTGTCCTGACACAACAAGATGATTCAAAATACATTGGGGCTATGCCCTCCAGAATTACATGCATAATGTCTTGCGGAGTTTGTTGTATGATATCAAAGGCTGAGAATTCAACTAACTTGCTCCTTCTATTGATCCCATATGTTGTTCTCAGGCTGTTGCGAAGCAAGTCAGTCTGTGCCTTTTCTATTTCATCACACTGTCTGACATGCTTCTCCAATGTCCTTTCAGTATATGCATCCTCATTGAAGTGTGACTGCATGTCCTCAAAAGAACACTCAGTGTCTGCACTTACTGTAGGCAAAGCCCACACCCTCTAAACCCTGCTAGTTCATGTTGTGCCAGGGTGTCTCCAGAGAGAGAGACCATGGCACCATATATTGTTTTCTCGCCGTTAATAGTTAGCATTTTAAGCCCACTGTACAATGAATGCATCCATGTCTTCCATGATTCTATTCAATATTACATCTACACCAGATTGACGGAGGTCTGCTGATCTAGCCATGGCAAGTAGCCTGATAGCAGCCAGTTTAGAACTGTATTTTGGATTTATATTTCCTAGGGTGTAGTACACCATTAACAACTTGTTTTTTGATGCAAAGGATCCTAGTGGATTACAGATCTCTATTTCATCCGTGTACAGAACAATCTGCAATGCATTTGGTTTCTCTGAAAATAAGGGATGTGATTTTAGAAGAGCACCATCAACAATGTCATGAAAAAAACTTGCCCTGCACATCTGGGGTCCCTTTTCAACCATAGACAAAATCGTTGGGTGTGATAAGAACTGCTCTAGACTTTTGACTAATGGTACATAATAAAATAATTTGTCTTTGATGAAAATGTCTTTTGATCCTCCACATTTCATCCTGCATATGGTTCCAGCAATTGGAATTTCCTCTGCATCCAAACAGCTTCTTAATAACACTGTCCTGTCTAAATGTTGCAACGCCAGCAAAAGGGTCAATGAAATTGTCAAATATATCCATTGCATCTTTTTCAAGTTGACCTGATGTGCTTCCTGAATGCTTCTTTAGCACTGCCTCCATCTGCTTCCTGAGGTTGTCCAATAGTGATGATTGATACTGCTGTACCCCAGCAACAATATCATTCACACCTTTCTGAAAATGAGACAGTGAGAGAGGTGGGGATGTCATCAATCATGGAGGTTGGAACACACCATCATGTATACCTATGATATTCACATTTTCTTATGGCATATTCATTAACATAAGGACATAAGGGATCAACAATAGTAAGGTGGACAACCTAGCACTGAGAATGAACTCAACCATCACTGAACCACTACAAAATGCTCTGCATAATGTAACAAACCAAATGCTCTGTTCAGAAAAAGCATCTTACCTGTGAGAGATGATGCTTGGCTCTGGTATTTATCACAAAAGCAGTGGCATGTGTTATCAGATTCTAAAAGAAATGTTGACATTGAATGTAGTATCCTGAGGCTGGACAT
Organism: Salmo trutta; assembly: GCF_901001165.1. NCBI lineage: Eukaryota > Metazoa > Chordata > Actinopteri > Salmoniformes > Salmonidae > Salmo > Salmo trutta. Next base: position 63,643,946 of record NC_042958.1, on the reverse strand, counting down.
TACAAGTTCATGACAAGTATAATGTTTGTGACAGGAGAAGTGGTTGTGAAGACTGACTATGAATGCTATTAGTAAATCTAAGTACTTAAAAAAATATGGTAAATTTCAGTAGATTGCCACCAACCGAGTAACTTACTTGTTGCACTGTAACAGCTCCATGTTGGTCAATGACCCTTTGCCCATCATCTGAGTCAGATGGATGGAGTTGCTGATCAGTGATGCTGGAGTTAGCTAGAAGACTATCGGGTTGAATGTTGTCCTGTGAACCACACATCAAAGAAACAGATGATTATTTGAAATTGTATTTAGTGTCACCAATAGTGCTATTTAAGTGTTTTGTTCCTATTTATCATCGATTATTTTCACATTAAACCCAGCTTTAGCCATAAGAGTCATTATGGCTAAAATGATTAAATCCAGAGAACAAAACAAATGCTAGCTAGCTACTTACTTGTTCCGGTGGTGCTTGGCTTTCCTCCGATGGCTGTTCATCTGGTCGGGTGCAATCAAGTAGGTGTTGAAGGTGGTTTCTCTTTACATGATGGAAGGAATTGTACACTATATTCCTCAGTGCATCCGTCAATACCACAGAGCAACCAGAAATCAGGGCTGCGACTGTGAAATCTATTGATATGGCTCAATAACAGTTTCAATTAAAAAGTAATAAAAACGCAGCAGATAACGCACCGTCAAAGCATCTTGAACGTTACTAAACGCAAGTAAAACGTTCCCACTGCTTTCGATGAAAAGGGCGGAAAGAAGTGAAAATGATGTTCAGTATTTATAATAAAACCAAGTAATTTATTGGAGTAGAGAACAACACCACTGGGACTTTTAACTATACATGTATCACTCCGCTTTACAGGTGTTCTAATAACCGTTAATTACATTAACAATCGTTCTCTATCTTAAATTGTAACAAACTTCGCACCGCAAATATGAACATATTTCCACAAATAACATTTGAGTTAAATTATGAATGGTCGTCAAGAGAGGACGGTAACGTGTAGACCTACACAAAGTAGCAGTAGCAAGCTAGTGTGGAGGAAAATGTATATGTGTTGCTTGGCAACAGTCCAGTCCCAGACCAGTTGGGGAACTATGTGTTGCCGGAGCCAAATAAATGATGAAATAAATAAACAAATCATAATCTGTTGTCGCTTATTACTGTTAACTATGAAATTGCGCTTGTAGAACTGTTTTATAAAAGCAATATCACACTCGAGGTCGTGCTGTTATACTCAATATTAATATCTTTGGCCTGCGGCCTCGTACCTACGACCGAATCACAGCCGTGCTGATATTCAGCACTCCCTCTCGTGTGATATTGCTTAACTGACGTACGTTCATCACATTATCTAGCTAAATAAGGGAGGCCTAAAAAACTAAAAAGTAAAATACGGTCCAAATCTTTGAGTCATCTAACAACACCATGAATGAAGATGGAATGGATGACACATATCCAGGCATGGACCATATATCAACCGCAGTATTAAAAGGTAATGTTCATTTGTTTACACCGTCTACCTTTCTCCTTAGCAAGCTAACGTTAGCTAACGTTCATTTGAATTGGAAAGTTGGCAAACCAAGTTAGCATGCTAATTTTAACAAGGTAACGTTGCCTTTTTGCAGTTAACTGCACGAACGGCCATTCGTTGAAAAAACTTGAACTTTGGTTAGATTGAGTGCTTTATTGCCAGAAATAGTGTTAATGAGGTGTAAATGTGCCCTAATGACTGACACCGTCGATTATTTAGCTTCGCCGTCTTTGGCGCCCTTTCTATTGACAATAGAAAATCAATAGAAATAGCGCCAAAGACGGCGAAGCTAAATTATCGGTGGTGTCAGTCATTGTCTACAATCTTAGCTAGGCAAGCAAAGATTAACAAAGGTTTTCAATATGGGAGACAATTTAGCATTAACGTTAGTTTCATTAGCTTGCACTATCTTTTGGTTTAAAGTAATTGACTTAAACGTTAATGATATACTAGTAGTCTAATTTTGTTAGCTAACATTAGCTAGCTTGGTAAATCATTCCTGCATTAACTGGAAAGGGAAGACAGTATGCTAATGTCTCATAACCTATATCAACCTGACACTTTGCGTCTATAAACTATGATTTAGTTGCTAATTACTTAACTATTTACCATGTGGTTACATGTCTTTTTCAGCTGCTAATATAAGCACAGACATGCTGCCCAGCCTCTAAGGAGGATTTACATTATCTCTTTCCCGGTCCAGAGCACTTCTTCAGAAGGAGAACCATTTGGAGATTTACTCATGGTGAAAATGAGGTCATGTTAGATTTTGACATTTGGGAGACATTTAATCTAACCATGCAGACAGTGTTTCCTGTTATCAAAGTAGCATTTCCTGGCCATCATTACAATACATGTATCTACAGATCTACTTGTTTTGGTGTTTGCTGTTAGGTTGTTGTTACAGTGTGGTGTTCTTTGCCTTTATAATTACTATAGAATAAATGTATGTCTTATACAGGGTGAAGAATCAGGCCTGTGTAGACCAGGCACCTCCTCTGGGACCTGGAGAGATCCCCACTATCTAGATGCAGCACCCCAGAGGTTGAACAGTTGGGTGGTAAGTACACAAATTGAAATAGTGGATAGTGTTTCCTTATAAATGCAACTTCTACTACTACTCTAAATGAGGGACTAGAAACCAAGTGACTATTTAGTCTTCAGTGTTTCCTGTGGAATGAGAGGTTTGGGGTGGTAGTACCAGCGGAATCACTGGTCTTAATTTCAGTCTACATTTTTAAATGTTAATTGGTCGGGTTTGTTATGTTTTCTGGCATCAGAAACTACTGAGAGCCTACAGAACCAGGCGAGACATTATAAAACTCTACAGGAGATGTACAAAACCAAGGCCAGACCCAACCAGAAGGATGTTTCCCAGCTCCTGGACCTTGAATTCCAAGCAAGACGGGCCTTCATCGACTCTGATGCTACTAAGGAGCAGGACAGGCCTACCAAGATACTTCCCTGTATCTCTGCTTCAGAGAACTGGATCATGTAAGCAAATGTATTCATTTTAAGTAGGCCTATGCTTCTTTATCCTGGTTAACACCAGACCGAATCTCAAATGAGATGCGGTGTGGGAACTGAGCAGCGTGAGAAGCCATAGCAGGGACGGGGGTAAACTACTTCAGGCAAATGTAAAACAGTGAGCTCGCGAGAATTCTGTCTGGTTGTCTGTATGTCTGTATGTCTGTCATGTTATGGATGAACTCCGGCGGATCCCTCGATCGAGGGAACTGCTTTATACCTGAACTGAAGACCTGCTGGGGGACCTTTTACAACAAGGCACAGTTTTATGTAGTGTTCAAAAAGGTCATGAAGCCACCGCTGCTGGACAAAGGTAATTACTGGCTCTGTTGACAATGGAGAATCCCATGAACAGATTCATTTTTGTTTAAATAACTGGCTGCAGTAAATCAAATGAAACTATTTTTGTTTTTAACAGTGAAGCACTCAATCGCTATGATGAAGGCTTTACCAGATATATTCCCATCACCTGTGGCTCCACCAAAGAAGTTAGGACATGCAAGTGAGGCTATGCTTCACATCCTTGAGGTAAGAAATGTGTGCATGTATTAGAATTTTCATTACTTAACCATAACATACAAAAAGTGTGAATTGTCTTTGTTGTCATATTTGTTTTTCTCTTTGTGTTTGTGTCAGTCTGCAGAAGACCCCAACACCTTTCTTCAGGAGAGACTACTCTTCAGCCCTGTCGTGATTATCTGCGAAACCAACTGCGTACTGGCCATTGGAACCATGCCTGTGGTGACCTTCCCAAAAGAGGACATCTATGCCAGCGTGACGTATCTCAAGCATGATGTTCAGGAGTAAAAATGTGCTTAACAAGTCACAAATTGCATGGACTCATCTGATAAGTGTTTAACAGGATTTTTGAATTACGACCTCATCTCTGTACCCGGCCCATACAGATAATTGTAAGGTCCCTCAGATGAGCAGTGAATTTCAAACACAGATTCAACCACAAACACCAGGGAGGTTTTCCCAAGCCTCGCAAAGCAGTGCACCTATTGGTAGGTGGGTAACAAAACAAACATACGTTGAATATCCCTTTGAGCATGGTGAAGTTGATAATTACACTTTGGATGGTGTATCAATATACCCAGTCAGTACCAAGACATTGGTGTCCTTCCTAACTCAGTTGCCGGAGAGGAAGGAAAACGCTCAAGGATTTCACCATGAGGTCAATGGTCACTACTATTGATATTTTTGAAACTTTTACTTCACTACATTCCTAAAGAAAATAATGTACTTTTTACGCCATACATTTTCCCTGACAGCCAAAAGTACTACTTACAATTTGTCAGGAAAATGGTCCAATTCACGCACTTATCAAGAGAACATCCCTGGTCATCCCTACAGCCTCTGATCTAGCGGACTCACTAAACACAAATGCTTTGTTTGTAAATTAATGTCAGAGTGTTGTAGTGTGCTCCTGGCTATCCGTAAATAAAACAATAAAATATAAATTGTGCTGGCTGGTTTGCATAATATAAGGAATTTGAAATTATTAATACTTTTACTTTTGAAACTTAAGTATATTTTAAACCAAATACTTTTAGACTTTTGCTCATGTAGTATTTTACTGGGTGACTTTCAGTTTTACTTGAGTCATTTTCTATTAAGGTATCTTTACTTTTACTCAAGTATGACATTTCAGTACTTTTCCCACACTGCTCTCCAGCAACTAAGTTAGGAATGACGCCTGTATTTTGTAGTGACGGTGTATTGATACACCATCTAAAGTGTCATTAATAACTTCACCATGCTCAAAGGAATATTCAATGTCTGCTTTTTCTATTTTTACCCATCTAACAATAGGTGCCCTTCTTTGCGAGGCATTGGAACCCTCCCTGGTCTTTGTGCTTGAATTTGTGCTTGAAATTCACTGCTCGACTGAGGGACCTTACAGATTCATTAATTATCTGAATTAATGAATAAAATGAAGAGCAGGTTACAGAGTTGTTGATTGTCCACTGTCAACATTCTGGAACTCTTGATGTCATAATCGACTCTTCTATTACATCATGTTGGGTCCATATCTTATGTATCTTTGACAGTGAACAGTAAACCCAAATCACTTTTACAAAGCACAGCTGACCAGTTAGTAGTTTGACTTGTAATTTGTACTGCCTACTTTTGAAAGACAATTTCTTTCATCAAAATGGCACAGCTCGCCCAGAAAGGTGGGCTGTGCAACATGAAGATGTTATTTTTGGCTGTTATTTTCTGTCTCCTATCGCCTGCTGCTACAAATGTGTTGGCTTCTTCGTCTTCGGACCAGAAGACTTTGATGCCAGTGAAGGACCACTCTGTTCGGAACAACCCTGACGCTACAAAAGAGACCAATTTTAAGACATTGCTGGAACAACTTGAGAGTTTACGGGTGAAAGACGATTCTTCTCCAGGTAATGTGGGCCAGTTGACAAAAGGATATTCCTCCAAAATTGCCAAGTACCCCTCGGAGCTTGTGGAGCCCCTGATTTCTGTTCCAGAGCACAAGCCTTTGATGCCAGTGAAGGACCACCCTGTTCAGGACATCCCCAATGTTGCAAAACTGACCAAAATGGTGCAAGTGGACCAGATGCTGGAACAACTTGAGAGGGTGAAAGATGATACTTTCCCAGGTAAAGCTAAAGTCCCCCAGAAGATTGTGGAGAAACTTATTCCTTATCTACTGGCTTACAAGCAAACAGCATTACATGGTGACGATGACGTCTTCAAAGAAAATGTTCAGGCTTCAGCTCCAAAAGCTCAGAAGAGCACCCTGAAGATCAAACCCAGAGTCAACATATTGACCGACCCTTCTTACTCCGAGCCACTTGTGAAGGTGAACCTGATTTTGGGGCTCTTTTTCTATGGCTTCATCGTAATAGTGGTTCTCTATGATGCTGTGAGAATCTCCAAGGAGGCTAGAAGGAGATCTGATGCTATGGCCGCTGCCAGGCTGAAGAAAAGACAACCAGCCACCGATGAACCACAGACACTGGTGTCCAGAGTTCGGGAGAGCATATCTTCACACTTTGGTTTGAAACAGGCATCATCCACACCACAGTGTGCCCACATTTCTGACATGTCGGCAAAAGAGTTGCACAAGTCAAAGGAGTCAATCTCCACCATGGACAAATCTGAAACGGTAAAGAGACCCGGAAAGAGTGCCGTCAGCCTGAGAGAGTGTGACCCACCTCTGCCTAGCATCCCAGAGAACTTTCTTGTGCCTAACTCTGAGCCTGCCATCCAGGTGGCATTGAACCCATTCGACACCAAGCTAGCCGAAGTTGTATCTCACAATACTGAGGCATCCAACTACGAGGCAACCGAGAAGCCCTGCTACACACATTCCGGACTCACTGAGGTTTGTGTCGATTAAGACCGAGGACTACTTCTTAAACCAAGTGACATTGAATAAAAGCAGCAGATATTGAATCACCAAATGAGATCACATGGAGACTGCCACCTTTGAAGACTTATTTTTTCTGTTTGTAAATTAATATTTTGATTTGTTGTTGTACTGTTGTGTTGTAAATGAATAAGAACCATTATTTAATTGATAAAATAGATTTTTCGGAGAAAAAAATTGTTTAACAAATGATTCTTCTGTACTGTTGTTTTGTTTTTTGCCAGTAGTTCTAAATATAGCCCTCACAAGCCCAAAGTGTTCCTGATAATGTTGTGCTATGTCAGATATGTGCAGATACAGTGCCTTCAGAATGTATTCATACCACTTGACTCAATTCACATTTTGTTGTGTTACAGCCTGAATTCAAAATGGATTAAATATATTTTTTTCTCACTCATCTACACATAAGACCCCATAATGATAATGTGAAAACATGTTTTTTTGAAATTTTTGCACATTTATTGAAAATAAAATATACAATATCTAATTTACATAAGTATTCACACCCCTAAGTCAATACATGTCATAATCCCCTTTGGCAGCAATTACAGCTGTGAGTCTTTCTGGGTAAGCCTCTCAGAGTTTTGTACACCTCGATTGTACGATATTTGCCCATTATTATAAAAAAAATCTTCAAGCTCTGTCAAATTGATTTTTTTTTTTTTTGTAACAGTATTTTATATTGGAGTTTCACAATTTTCACCCATATTAAGAGATACAACAACAAAGACAAGGCAAAAAAAAACAGCACTCGCTTACACATATCCGTATGTATGCACGCACGTACACACACCCACCATTTCCCTCTCCCCGCTTCTCTCACCCCACCCCCTCATTGCATCTCTCAATACATACATTTTAAACAAACATAAACAGAAAAAAATAACAATAAAGACATAATAAATAAATAAAATAAAATAAAATGCTCAGTTTAAACCAAGAAGTTGAGTTCCCCACACGGACCGTACAGTGTAATTCTGGAATACATAGATCACCATTCTAAGAGAATCCTTGCAGCATAATAGCTGATACTTCAGGTTCTAGGTAATTTAGGTAAGGTTCCCATACTTTGTAGAACTGATCTGTCTTAGAGTGCAATGTACATGTCAGATATTCCAGTGGCACCCATTCAAATAGTATCTTATGCCAATCTTTAATAGAGGGAACCTTATCACTAATCCACTGTAAAAGTATGTTTTTCCTCGCTGCGAAGGTGAGGATGTTGTAAAGCCTCCACTTACACTCCACCTAACAGTAGAGAAACTGGGTCCAATTCTAGATCGACCCCTAGGATCTTTTCAATCTCTTGCAGAACACCAGACCAATATCTTTGTATTTTGGGACATGACCATAAACAATGTGTTAGGGTGCCTGTATCAGTTTTACATTTGAGACACTGAGGAGAGGAGGAAGCGGGGCTAAATGCATGTCTGCGATTTGGGGATATATGCAATCTGTGTATTATTCTTAATTGAATTGCTCTAGTACGATTACATATAGATATTGTTTTTGCATATTTCCAAATGTCCTCCCACATCTCTTCGTCAATGGTAACAGACAGTTCTTTCTCCCACACTTGCTTCACCCTCTGTGTGTCGACAGCGGAAAAGGACCTTAAAAGCATCATAAAACAGACTTACAGACATTTTCCTTTGTGGGGAAAAAAAGCATTCTTTCAATGACAGACATATCAGGGTTACCAATTAAGGTGGTGCTCTTCAGAATATAGTGTCTTACTTGTAGGAAACGGAAAAAGTCCTGCTTTGGGAGTTGATATTTCTCGACCATCTGCTCAAATGACAATAAAATCTTATCCGCAAATAAGTCATTTAGTCTGCGTATGCCCTTATTAAGCCAAACGTTAAAGCCAGCATCCAGCAATCCTGGGACAAAATCTGGGTTGTTAAGAATTGGGGTAAGAGCAGAGGTTAGTTTGGACCTTCCCAGGAAACGTTGGACTGACCTCCATACTTTGAGTGTGTTAAGTGTAATGGGGTTGTTACAGAGATCTTTTACAGACTTGAAACTTGTGAAAAACAAAAGGTCCTGTAAAGGGTATTTTGAAAGAGAAGTCTCAATGTCTAACCAAATAGAGGAGTCATCATTTGTGATCCAGTCCGAGATATAACATAGGTGGGCACACCACTGATAGAGCCTGATATTGGGCAGATCCAAGCCACCCATAGAATTTGGCAGCTGCAATATTGCCATCTTAAGTCTTGGCTTGCGTTTACTCCATATAAAGGAACTTAGCCATCCATTTACATCCTTTATTACCTTATTGGAGAGTAATACTGGGATCATTTGGATTGGGTAAAGTAGCCTAGGTAAAATGTTCATTTTCAAGAGGGATATTCTACCCAACCATGAAATCGCGCTCCAGATCCTGTCTTATTGTGTCAAACAAGGGAACAAAATTGGCTTTGTACATTTGTTGGAATTTAGGAGTTACAAATATACCCAGATACGTAAAACCTGAGGGAGACCATTTAAAAGGGAAGGGGGAGAAGTGTTAGGTACAGAGTGAAGGTTACCAAGTGGCATAGCCTCTGATTTAGTTAGGTTAATCTTGTAGCCTGAGAATTCGCTGAATAACTCAATAGTGTTAATCAGAGATGTGATTGAAGTCTCGGGATTAGAAATAAATATCAGGACATCATCAGCATACAAGCTTATTTTATGGTGAACATCACCAATGAGCAGCCCCTGTATAGCAGGCGTTACCCTGATGGCCTCGGCCAGTGGTTCCATAACAAGTGCAAATAGGAGGGGGGACAGAGGACAGCCCTGTCTGGTACCTCTGTGTATAGAGAAGCTATTTGACCGTAGTCCATTAGTAAGGACAGCAGCCTGAGGATCATCATATAAAACTTTCACCCATTTTATAAAGTTGTCCCCCAGACCAAATTTATTTAGAGCAAAGAATAGGTAGGACCACTCCACACGATCAAATGCTTTCTCAGCATCTAGGGAGAGCACAAGACCATCCATAGCACTTTGTTGGTAGACTTCAATTACATTAAGGAGCCGTCTGACATTGTTACATGACCTACGTCCCTTAATGAAGCCAGTTTGGTCTCCTTTCACAATTAGTGGCAGTGAGTCCTCTAATCTTGTGGCTAGAATTTTAGAAAGCAATTTTCTATCCACATTCAGAAGGGAAATTGGTCTGTACGAGGAACAAGACTCCGGACATTTTCCCTTTTTGAGAATAAGTGATATGTTGGCTTCTCACAGCGTTTGGGGGAGCTGGTCATTTGAAAATGAGTGGTTAAACATATCACGCAATGGCTCAAGGATCAGGCCATGGAACTCTTTATAGAACTACAAAACCCGTCCGGTCCTGGGGCCTTACCATTTTGCAGATTCTTAATTGTGGACATTATCTCTTCCTCAGTAATAGGGGCATTAAGGGGAGACTTCTGTTCTTCGGAGATAGTAGGGAGCTCAATCTTAGAAAAGAAGTTCTCCATTAACTTGGGTGCGTCATTTGGCAGTTCTGAGGCGTAAAGATTTGCATAAAATGTCTTAAATGAGTCATTTATCAATTTATTTTCATATAAATGATTGCCATCAGAATCAGTAATAGCCGCAATTGACTGTGAGTCAGCTCTCTTTTTAGCTAGGTACGCCAAGTACTTTCCTGGCTTATCGCCATGTTCATATAGCTTTTGCTTGACAAATCTCATTTTCTTTTCAGCGTCCTGTGTTAGGAGGGAGTCCAGCGTTGATCTAATGACTGATATTTCCTTTAATAGGGCAGGAGTGGGAGTTTTAATGTAGTCCTTCTCTTTAGTTCCCAATTCACCCTCTAGTGTTTTTTGCTTTTCACGCTTTTTCCGCCTCTTAGTGGCTGCGTATGACATAATCAGACCCCTGGCGTACGCCTTACAGGTTTCCCAAAGGAGTGAGGGGTTATCTGTTGATTGAGAGTTAATAGAGAAAAATGCTTTAAACTCTGTAATAAAATATGATGTGAATGTATGGTCTTTAAGAATGGTTGTATTCAACCTCCAATGTCTTGACTGATTGAATGCCCCGTTGAGTTTTATGTCCAGGATCACCTCCGCATGATCAGATATGACTATGCTTCCTATCCTAGCGGATAAAACAGACTGCAGCGACGTCCTGGGCATAAAAAAGTAATCTATTCTAGTCTAACATCCATGAGGTGCAGAGAAAAAAGTGAACTCTGTTGGAGGGATGAAAAGCTCTCCAAACATCAGCATACCCCAGATCATCACAAATGGCTGTAAGTGACTTAGCTTGAGGAGAGAGTGAGGCTATACCACTGGGAAGCTTATCAATAAGGGGGTTCAACAAACAATTAAAATCCCCTCCGACCACTGCAGTGTCTGAGTTTAATTCTGAAAAGTCTAGAAATACCTTGGTGAGGAAGTCAGGGGGGTGGGCAGGGGGGAAGTAAATATTCATTATGGAAATGCTCTGCCCTTGTAAAGTACCATTAATTATAACAAAGCGACCCAATTTATCTTTCACACACTTCAAGACCTTAAGTGGTAGGTTCTTTTTCACAAGAATTGCTACACCTCTACTTCTGGATGTAAATGATGAGAAAAACACTTGACCAAACCCCCCTTGTTGTAATTTCAGATGCTCCTTATCATTCAAATGGGTTTCTTGTAACAGGGCAATATCAATATTTTCTTTTTTCAAAAAGGATAGTATCTTCTTCCTTTTAATGGGGTTATGGCTCCCTCTAATGTTCCAAGTACATACACGTAGTCTGTTACCTGCCATTGCGCTTTGACCATTCAATATTCAGACTGAATCCTACTGTAAAAATGGGGTGGTACCTTTTTCCATGTGTTGAACTCTCCTCTATCTCACTGAGCGTAAACAAACGATATGAACCCTGAACTCGAACTATACAAAACCCCAAAATTAAACATGTAAAAATCCAAAAGGGGGTTTTCCCACTAGCTAACATGCAGGGGATTTCAACTTTCCAATGTAGACTCTTAAGTCCGCATTGCCACTCAATAGCCTCATCCTTTATATATGTGGAAATTAAAATCAATAGAAGATTGAGGCTCTTCCACCTAAAACCAAGCCTGGGCACCAATATAGGTTCACACATATCTCAGTCTGAGCTACGGCGGCAGTTACTTTAGCAAGAAAAATAATACCGATACGAATATTACTGAACAGGAGCACATGAGAACTTACATCACTGTTTCATGATCAGATTCAAAATAAAATAAGACGTTATCCAATGCTGCGGAGGTGCAGCTTAAGGTTATTTACCCGAGAGAGTCAATAAACGCAGCAGCCTCTTCAGATGTGTAGAGTTTTTTAGGCGATCCGTAGACCATAATCTTCAATGTGGCCGGGTACAGCAGTGCGTAGTCGATCTTCATTCTCTTGAGTCGAGCCTTCACCTCATCAAACGCTTTGCGCCTTCGTACAACCGCTGTGGAATAATCATTGAAGAATGAGACCTTTGGACCTTTACGTTGACTACCGTCAGAACCGGTGTTTCTAGCCGCATCCATGACGCGCTGCTTGTCGGTAAAGTTGTGGAACTTTATAACCACTGGTCGTGGGCGCTGATTGGGACTGGGTATCGGTGCTTGAGAGCGATGTGCTCTGTCTAGCTTCACACGACCAGCCTTAGTGTCCATTTGTAGGTAGCCAGGGATCCATTCCTCAAAACATTTTACTGAACGTGTCCCTTCAGAATTTTCCGGGAGTCCCACAGCACGGATATTGCATCTGCGTCCTCGATTATCCAAGTCGTCAATGTGCTCCGCCATTTCGCGCACCTGCTTCTCAAGTGCTTTTATCTTAGTGTCCATGGATGTAGTTGAAGTTTCCACAGTAGCAATTCTTCCTTCCGCCTCATCAACACGTTTGACAACCCTCTGTAGTTCAGCTGAATGGCCTGCTATTGCTTCCAGGACCGTTCTTATCTTAACAACGATCACTTTAGTAATGTTATCTGTCATCCTTTGAATCACCAGGTCCATTGTGCCTGGATCCGCAATGTTGTTAGATTCGCTAACGTTAGCTAGCTCCTCCTGCACCTCTACAGTGATGGTGGTTTTGGTCGAGTTCTTAGTAGCTCTGTTGGGCATGATTTTTGAGAAATAGTCGCCAAGAATCATTGTAGGGTGACTTATTTAGCCAATTCTACCACTTTTTCAAGCTAGGAGATTAATGTAAGAATATAAATTTACGAATACCGCGTGAGCTCGCTGAAACACCGTGTTCTCTCTACGGCGCCATTTTGTTCCCCCGTCAAATTGATTGTTGATCATTGATAGACAACCATTGTGAAGTCTTGCCATATATTTATTTTATTCTTTTTTTTATTTGACCCATTTCATAGTGGTTTATAAGTCAGTATTTGTGAATTGGGTTGTGTTTTTCTGTGGATTCATGTTTATTGTATTGCTATTGAACTTTGACCATTGAAATCTGAGAGACCCTCAGATTAAGATAGAGTTGGGTGCACCCTAGTAAACTATAGGCAGGATATATGGCCGGTATCTAAGTCTATTGTACTATTGATGTATTTCATTCATATTGAGCTCATTGTACAAATTTCACATATCAATATTTCCTCAAGGTGATTCATTTTTTTTGTAAGTATTTTTGTTTACAAAATACAAGCCGGCATTCTTTTTCTAAATTATTCAGTTATGTAGTTTTCATTTCTCCCTACTGCTCCAGTAGTGAACCTAACTGGTCCAATAGAGTTTAAGCTTAAACATAGTGTTTAGCAATTGTTACATAAGCAACTCCATGTCACGGCTGTCTTCGTCTTCTGACGATAATGCGAAATCGTCGTCTGACAAGGTAGACCAAAACGCAGCAGGTACGGCAGGCTCATCTTGAGGTTTATTTATTTTCAAAATGAACATACAAAAAATAACAAAACGAAATATGATCGACAAAAACAGTCTGCTAAGGCACAAGGCTATACACAGAACAATCACCCACCAATAACAAACACAAACACACCCTAATATATGGGACTCTCAATCAAAGGCAGATAGACAACACCTGCCTTCAACTGAGAGTCCCAACCCCAATCAACACAACATAGAAACACACTCACCAGACTACACATAGAAATACATAAACATAGACCATCAACCAAACACCCGGAAATACTAAATCAAACACCCTTTAAACAAACGCACCACATTGAACCACATAAAACAAAAACCCTCTGCCACGTCCTGACCAAACTACAATACTAATTAACCCTTATACTGGCCAGGACGTGACAGTACCCCCCCCTTAAAGGTGCTAACCCCGGAAGCACCTTAAAAACAAAAAACAACAACCCCAAACAACAACAACAAAAAAATGTCCCCCTTTCTAAAGGGAGGGAAGGGAGGGTGGCTGCCGTCAACGACGGCACTGTGCTACACCCCCCCTCCCCAACCCACCTATATCAGGAGGTGGCTCCGGTTCTGGCCGTTCCAGGCAGTCGGGCCACTCTGGCAGTTCGGGGCAGTCTGGCCAGTCTGGCCGCTCGGGGCAGTCTGGCAGCTCGGTGCAGTCTGGCAGCTCGGGGCAGTCTGGGCAGTCTGTCAGCTCGGGACAGCCTGGGCAGTCTGGCAGCTCTGGGCAGTCTGGCAACTCGGGACAGTCTGGGCAGTCTGGCAACTCGGGACAGTCTGGGCAGTCTGGCCACTCGGGACAGTCTGGGCAGTCTGGCCACTCGGGACAGTCTGGGCAGTCTGGCCACTCGGGACAGTCTGGGCAGTCTGGCCACTCGGGACAGTCTGGGCAGTCTGGCCACTCGGGACAGTCTGGGCAGTCTGGCCACTCCGGCAGTTCAGGGCAGTCTGGCCACTCCGGCAGATCAGGGCAGTCTGGCCACTCCGGCAGATCAGGGCAGTCTGGCCACTCCGGCAGATCAGGGCAGTCTGGCCACTCCGGCAGATCAGGGCAGTCTGGCCACTCCGGCAGATCAGGGCAGTCTGGCCACTCCGGCAGATCAGGGCAGTCTGGCCACTCCGGCAGATCAGGGCAGTCTGGCCACTCCGGCAGATCAGGGCAGTCTGGCCACTCCGGCAGATCAGGGCAGTCTGGCCACTCCGGCAGATCAGGGCAGTCTGGCCACTCCGGCAGTTCAGGGCAGTCTGGCCACTCCGGCAGTTCAGGGCAGTCTGGCCACTCCGGAAGTTCAGCGCAGTCTGGCCACTCCGGAAGTTCAGCGCAGTCTGGCCACTCCGGCAGTTCAGCGCAGTCTGGCCACTCCGGCAGTTCAGCGCAGTCTGGCCACTCCGGCAGTTCAGCGCAGTCTGGCCACTCCGGCGACTGTTGACTGGCGGGCAGCTCCGACGACTGTTGACTGGCGGGCAGCTCCGACGACTGTTGACTGGCGGGCAGCTCCGACGACTGTTGACTGACGGGCAACTCCGACGACTGTTGACTGGCGGGCAGCTCTGACGACTGTTGACTGGCGGGCAGCTCTGACGACTGTTGACTGGTGAGGCTGGGTTTACGCACTTGAAGGCTAGTGCGGGGAGCGGGAACAGGACGAGTCGGACTGGGTTGACGCACTTCCGGGTCCGCACGAGAGACAGGAGCTGGAAACCCATGGCTATGGAGGCGCACAGCCGGTCTAGATCTTACCTCCTGCACAACCCGCCTTGGCTGGATGGAACTAGTAGCCCTGTACGAGCGGGGTGCTCGTACAGGGCAGACTGGGCTGTGCAGGGGCCTGATGGTAGCAGTGCGTAGAGCGGGAGTTGGGTAGCCTGGTCCTCGGAGGCGTACCGGCGACCAGATGCGCTGCGCAGGCATCCTCCTACCAGGCTGGATGCCCGCTCTAGCACGGCACCTGCGAGGGGCTGGAATAACTCGCACCGGACTGTGCGTGCGTATGGGTGAGATAGTGCGCTTCTCAGCGAAACATAGCGCTCTCCACCCCATACGCTCCTCCATATAACCACGGGTAGCTGGCTTCCGGCTCTTCCTACGCCTAGCCAAACTACCCGTGTGCCCCCCCAAAACAATTTCTTGGGGGTGCCTCTCGTGCTTCTCCCTCAGCGCATCCATGGCCTCGTACCTCCGCCTCTCTGCCTTGGCTGCCTCAATTTCCCACTGCGGGCGGCGATAATCCCCAGCCTGGTGCCAAGGTCCGGCCCCGTCTAGAACTTCCTCCCAGGTCCACTTCTCCCGCCAGTCCAACTCGAAGTCCCTCTGCTCCTTCCTCTGCTGCTTGGTCCATAGTTGGTGGGTGATTCTGTCACGGCTGTCTTCGTCTTCTGACGATAATGCGAAATCGTCGTCTGACAAGGTAGACCAAAACGCAGCAGGTACGTGTAGGCTCATCTCGAGGTTTATTTATTTTCAAAATGAACATACAAAAAATAACAAAACGAAATACGATCGACAAAAACAGTCTGGTAAGGCACAAGGCTATACACAGAACAATCACCCACCAATAACAAACACAAACACACCCTAATATATGGGACTCTCAATCAAAGGCAGATAGACAACACCTGCCTTCAACTGAGAGTCCCAACCCCAATCAACACAACATAGAAACACACTCACCAGACTACACATAGAAATACATAAACATAGACCATCAACCAAACACCCGGAAATACTAAATCAAACACCCTTTAAACAAACGCACCACCCTGAACCACATAAAACAAAAACCCTCTGCCACGTCCTGACCAAACTACAATACTAATTAACCCTTATACTGGCCAGGACGTGACACTCCAGTATAGATTTGGCCTTGTGTTGTAGGTTATTGTCCTGCTGAATGGTGAATTAATTTCCCAGTGTCTAACGGAACCAGGTTTTTCTCTAGGATTTTGCCTGTGCTTAGCTCCATTCCCTTTCTTTTTTATCCTGAAAAACTCCCCAGTCCTTAACTATTACAAGCATACCCATAACATGATGCAGCCACCACTATGCTTGAAAATATGGAGCGTGGTACTCAGTAATGTGCTGTATTGGATTTGCCCCAAATATAACGCATGTATTAGGGACAAAAAGTGAATTGCTTTGCCACATGTTTTGCAGTATTACTTCAGTGCCTTGTTGCAAACAGGATGCATGTTCTGGAATATTTTTTATTCTGTACTGTCTTCCTTCTTTTCACTCTGTCAATTAGGTTAGTATTGTGGAGTAACTACAATGTTGTTGATCCATCCTCCATCACAGCCATTCAACTCTGTAACTGTTTTAAAGTCACCATTGGCCTCATGGTGAAATTCCTGAGCAGTTTACTTCCTCTCCAGCAGTGGTGTAAAGTAGTTAAGTAAAACTACTTTAAAGTACTACTTAAGGAGTTTTTGTGGGTATCTGTACATTACTATTGATATTTTTGAAACTTTTACTTTTACTTCACTACATTCCTAAAGAAAAGAATGTACTTTTTACTCCATACATTTTCCCTAACAGCCAAAAGTACTACTTACATTTTGTCAGGAAAATGGTCCAATTCACGCACTTATCAAGAGAACATCCCCGGTCATCCCTACAGCCTCTGATCTAGTGGACTCACTAAACACAAATGCTTTGTTTGTAAATTAATGTCAGAGTGTTGTAGTGTGCTCCTGGCTATCCATAAATAAAACAATAAAATATAAATTGTGCTGGCTGGTTTGCATAATATAAGGAATTTGAAATTATTAATACTTTTACTTTTTATACTTAAGTACATTTGAGCAATTTTTGAAACTTAAGTATATTTTAAACCAAATACTTTTAGACTTTTGCTCATGTAGTATTTTACTGGGTGACTTTCAGTTTTACTTGAGTCATTTTCTATTAAGGTATCTTTACTTTTACTCAAGTATGACGTTTCAGTACTTTTCCCACACTGCTCTCCAGCAACTAAGTTAGGAAGGACGCCTGTATTTTGTAGTGACGGTGTATTGATACACCATCTAAAGTGTCATTAATAACTTCACCATGCTCAAAGGAATATTCAATGTCTGCTTTTTCTATTTTTACCCATCTAACAATAGGTGCCCTTCTTTGCGAGGCATTGGAAAACCTCCCTGGTCTTTGTGGTTGAATTTGTGCTTGAAATTCACTGCTCGACTGAGGGACCTTACAGATAATTGTATGTGTGGGGTACAGAGATGAGGTAGTAATTAAAAAATCATGTTAAACATTATTATTTCAAACACAGTCCAATGAACTTATTATATGGCTTGTTAAGCAAACTTTACTCCTGAACCTATTTTGGCTTGTCATAACAAAGGCGTTGAATACTTATTGACTGAAGACATTTCATTTGAAATTAATTTGTAAAAATTTCAAAAAACAGAACTCCACTTTTGACATTATGAGGTATTGTGTATAGGCCAGTTATACAAAATCTCAATTTAATAAATTTTAAATTCAGGCTGTAACACAACAAAATGTGGCAAAAGTCAAGGGGTGTGAATACTTTCTGAAGGCACAGTATGTGCACCAAGTAATTTCTCTCTCTCTCTGCTGTGTCCTCTGAGCTGTTAGCCCTGCAACCTCATTGGATAAAGCTGGGCAGACCTCTTGCTAGCTGTCACTCAATTGTGAGGGGCTGAAGCTCATTGGCTAGAATTCTAATTGCTAGGGAGCTGGCCCACATGGAAGTAAATGTGGAGGTAAATGTAGGGAAAATGGTGTGGTACAGCTTCAAGAAAACAGTCGCGTTCAAACTAGGGATTTCGTTGCTAATTGAGGTAAGACAGTAATTCTTCTCTCAGATTATGCGTGTATGAACTAGATATTGATGCATCCAGCTAGAGCGAGGAGGTTTAAAAAAATACTTTCATCGTGACCAAAGTATCAGAGCTTGTTTTTAAACATTTGGTTTCCAAGGGGGGTGGTGCGGGCCATGAGGAAGGCCCAAAAGTGTCTCACTCCCTTGGTCAGAAAGCTCATAATTAGCTGGGTCATCGCAAGCACCAGCGTAGATATCATGATCTGGTAGTATACGAGGAGCTGTAGGTCACAGGGGCATTTGCCAAAGTTGTCAGAGAAAGCCGTTAAGGGACAGGGACTGCACGTCAAACAAATTGCCAAATGTCTCCAAAGAGATGAATTAATTATCTGAATTAATGAATAAAATGAAGAGCAGGTTACAGAGTTGTTGATTGTCCACTGTCAACATTCTGGAACTCTTGATGTCATAATCGACTCTTCTATTACATCATGTTGGGTCCATATCTTATGTATCTTTGACAGTGAACAGTAAACCCAAATCACTTTTACAAAGCACAGCTGACCAGTTAGTAGTTTGACTTGTAATTTGTACTGCCTACTTTTGAAAGACAATTTCTTTCATCAAAATGGCACAGCTCGCCCAGAAAGGTGGGCTGTGCAACATGAAGATGTTATTTTTGGCTGTTATTTTCTGTCTCCTATCGCCTGCTGCTACAAATGTGTTGGCTTCTTCGGACCAGAAGACCTTGATGCCAGTGAAGGACCACTCTGTTCGGAACAACCCTGACGCTACAAAAGAGACCAATTTTAAGACATTGCTGGAACAACTTGAGAGTTTACGGGTGAAAGACGATTCTTCTCCAGGTAATGTGGGCCAGTTGACAAAAGGATATTCCTCCAAAATTGCCAAGTACCCCTCGGAGCTTGTGGAGCCCCTGATTTCTGTTCCAGAGCACAAGCCTTTGATGCCAGTGAAGGACCACCCTGTTCAGGACATCCCCAATGTTGCAAAACTGACCAAAATGGTGCAAGTGGACCAGATGCTGGAACAACTTGAGAGGGTGAAAGATGATACTTTCACAGGTAAAGCTAAAGTCCCCCAGAAGATTGTGGAGAAACTTATTCCTTATCTACTGGCTTACAAGCAAACAGCATTACATGGTGACGATGACGTCTTCAAAGAAAATGTTCAGGCTTCAGCTCCAAAAGCTCAGAAGAGCACCCTGAAGATCAAACCCAGAGTCAACATATTGACCGACCCTTCTTACTCCGAGCCACTTGTGAAGGTGAACCTGATTTTGGGGCTCTTTTTCTATGGCTTCATCGTAATAGTGGTTCTCTATGATGCTGTGAGAATCTCCAAGGAGGCTAGAAGGAGATCTGATGCTATGGCCGCTGCCAGGCTGAAGAAAAGACAACCAGCCACCGATGAACCACAGACACTGGTGTCCAGAGTTCGGGAGAGCATATCTTCACACTTTGGTTTGAAACAGGCATCATCCACACCACAGTGTGCCCACATTTCTGACATGTCGGCAAAAGAGTTGCACAAGTCAAAGGAGTCAATCTCCACCATGGACAAATCTGAAACGGTAAAGAGACCCGGAAAGAGTGCCGTCAGCCTGAGAGAGTGTGAGCCACCTCTGCCTAGCATCCCAGAGAACTTTCTTGTGCCTGACTCTGAGCCTGCCATCCAGGTGGCATTGAACCCATTCGACACCAAGCTAGCCGAAGTTGTATCTCACAATACTGAGGCATCCAACTACGAGGCAACCGAGAAGCCCTGCTACACACATTCCGGACTCACTGAGGTTTGTGTCGATTAAGATCGAGGACTACTTCTTAAACCAAGTGACGTTGAATAAAAGCAGCAGATATTGAATCACCAAATGAGATCACATGGAGACTGCCACCTTTGAAGACTTATTTTTTTCTGTTTTTAATTGAATATAATTACTTTAGAATAGTAATAAAAATATATTGCATTTAAAATGTATGTTTAAAGTCATTTTTGGGTATTTTGATTTGTTGTTGTACTGTTGTGTTGTAAATGAATAAGAACCATTATTTAATTGATAAAATAGATTTTTCGGAGAAAAAAATTGTGTTAACAAATGATTCTTCTGTACTGTTGTTTTGTTTTTTGCCAGTAGTTCTGAATATAGCCTTCACAAGCCCAAAGTGTCCCTGATAATGTTGTGCTATGTCAGATATGTGCAGATACAGTGCCTTCAGAATGTAGTCATACCACTTGACTCAATTCACATTTTGTTGTGTTACAGCCTGAATTCAAAATGGATTAAATATATTTTTTTCTCACCCATCTACACATAAGACCCCATAATGATAATGTGAAAACATGTTTTTTTGACATTTTTGCACATTTATTGAAAATAAAATATACAATATCTAATTTACATAAGTATTCACACCTCTAAGTCAATACATGTTATAATCCCCTTTGGCAGCAATTACAGCTGTGAGTCTTTCTGGGTAAGCCTCTCAGAGTTTTGTACACCTCGATTGTATGATATTTGCCCATTATTATAAAAAAAAAAATCTTCAAGCTCTGTCAAATTGATTGTTGATCTTTGCTAGATAACCATTGGGAAGTCTTGCCATTTATGTTTATTTATTTTTATTTGACCCATGTCATAGTGGTTTATAAGTCAGTATTTGTGAATTGGGTTGTGTTTTTCTGTGGATTCATGTTTATTGTATTGCTATTGAACTTTGACCATTGAAATCTGAGAGACCCTCAGATTAAGATAGAGTTGGGTGCACCCTAGTAAACTATAGGCAGGATATTTGGCCGGTATCTAAGTCTATTGTACTGTTGATGTATTTCATTCATATTGAGCTCATTGTACAAATTTCACATATCAATATTTCCTCAAGGTGATAAAAAAAAATTCTAAGTATTTTTATTTACAAAATACACGCCGGCATTATTTTTCTAAATTATTCAGTTATGTGGTTTTCATTTCTCCCTACTGCTCCAGTAGTGAACCTAACTGGTCCAATAGAGTTTAAGCTTAAACATAGTGTTTAGAGTGTTTAGCAATTGTTACATAAGCAACTCCAGTATAGATTTGGCCTTGTGTTGTAGGTTATTGTCCTGCTGAAAGGTGAATTAATCTCCCAGTGTCTAACGGAACCAGGTTTTTCTCTAGGATTTTGCCTGTGCTTAGCTCCATTCCCTTTCTTTTTTATCCTGAAAAACTCCCCAGTCCTTAACTATTACAAGCATACCCATAACATGATGCAGCCACCACTATGCTTGAAAATATGGAGCGTGGTACTCAGTAATGTGCTGTATTGGATTTGACCCAAATATAACGCTTGTATTAGGGACAAAAAGTTAATTGCTTTGCCACATGTTTTGCAGTATTACTTCAGTGCCTTGTTGCAAACAGGATGCATGTTCTGGAATATTTTTTATTCTGTACTGTCTTCTTTCTTTTTTTTTCACTCTGTCAATTAGGTTAGTATTGTGGAGTAACTACAATGTTGTTGATCCATCCTCCATCACAGCCATTCAACTCTGTAACTGTTTAAAAGTCACCATTGGCCTCATGGTGAAATTCCTGAGCAGTTTACTTCCTCTCCAGCAGTGGTGTAAAGTAGTTAAGTAAAACTACTTTAAAGTACTACTTAAGGAGTTTTTGTGGGTATCTGTACATTACATGAGTAGTGTGTCCAAATGTTTATCTGGTTCTGTGTGTGTGTATCTACCTATCTATCTGTCTATTGGGGGATTGGAAATGATGCAGACAATTACATTGATGGAAGCCACAATCTATATGCGATATTAAAGCTGATCTACCCCCTAAAAAACAAATAAACATCTCACTTCGGTGCCTTTATCTCTCTCTCCGTCAGGCCTTCATCCGCCTTTACCTCGCCCACCACAAGGAGGAGCGCATCGACGTGCTGCAGCTGGCCCAAGAACCCTTCCTCATGCCCCACTTCCGCAAGGCCCTGGCCACCGGTCCTGGGCCGTTGGCATCGGGCTCCACGCCCTCCACCTCCAGCGCATACACAGCAGTGCCTCGAACTGAGGCGCCCAACACCATCCCAGAGGGACCCTGTGGGGGCCACATTACTCAAACGCCCTCCCTTCTAGATAGGGGGATGGGGGAAGGAGGATGGAGGGGGTAAAAACAGACTAAAGGATGGAGGAGGAATATCTGAAGTGCCCTCCCTATCCTCACCCCTCCTAAGACATGAAGGGGCAGTGCCAGTCTATGGCTTGTCTGTAAGACCCAATGGCTGTACATGTACACACCCCTGCCACAATGAAGAGAAAGACCTTGCTTGGCCTGTCCAGTGGGCTGCATCACAGGGTCATAGGAAAACGGACTGAAGTCACAGTATGTTGTGTGTGTGCATACCTGTTTTCAGGAAAACCAAACAGCTCAAATCAAATTGTATTTGTCACATATATGTGTTTAGCAGATGTTATTGCGGGTGTAGCGAAATGCTTGTAAGCTAGAAGCATTGCAGCCCTATCTGTCGGCACCATTTTCTTACGTATCCATTCCATTAGATATTTTGAGAGAAAGGCTTTTTTATAAATTATTGCTTGAGTTGTATCATAAGTTGAACTCTATATATTTCCCAATAATAGAATCAATTGCCCCCCTCCCTCTTTTTGAAGGGCACAAATGAAGGGGGAGTTTCTATTTTTGATGACCAAAGTTGAAGGCATGCCTGGCTGATACAACAATGTTACGTTTTACACACGTCTAACTGTCAAGTGAAAGAAAGAAATAATTTTCACTAGGATCATCACTTTTAACTGATTTGATCAGATTTAAATATTTTCTTGGATATTGGACTGGGAGTTTACTTTGTTATTTGGATGGTTGTCCATCTTTTTTTCATGAGGCTTTCCCCCAAAATGGAGAGGGAGAGACTTAATAGAAATGCATATAAACTATTTAACCGACTTTTGGTATAACTTTGTGGTTCGTTAGCAAGGAGTTACGTCAAAGATAATTCTCATTCATTGCAAATTGTGCAGTGTAACATTCTAAATTCCAACATGACTTAAATAATAGCAAAGTTATTTTAGTATATTGTGAAACATGATTTCACGCTTGAGCATAGGTGTGTTGTTTACCAGAGAAAAGCAGAATAGCCTAACTGGTAATACTCAAATATACACAGCCATACAGAGCTAGCTACGTGCTACGTACAAGGCTAGCAACACAATGACTGCCTGAAGAGCCAATCTAAAAGTGCCTTCAGAAAGTATTCACACCACTTGACTTTTTCCACATTTTGTTGTATGGATTAAATTGAGTTTCACTGGCCTACACACAATCCCCCATAATGTGAAAGTGGAATTATGTTTATAGAGATTTTTACAAATTAATGAATTGAAAGTATTGTGTAAATACGTATTCAATCCCTTTGTTATGGCAAGCATGATGTTCAGGAGTAAAAATGTGCTTAACAAGTCACAAATTGCATGGACTCATCTGATAAGTGTTTAACAGGATTTTTGAATTACGACCTCATCTCTGTACCCGGCCCATACAGATAATTGTAAGGTCCCTCAGATGAGCAGTGAATTTCAAACACAGATTCAACCACAAACACCAGGGAGGTTTTCCCAAGCCTCGCAAAGCAGTGCACCTATTGGTAGGTGGGTAACAAAACAAACATACGTTGAATATCCCTTTGAGCATGGTGAAGTTGATAATTACACTTTGGATGGTGTATCAATATACCCAGTCAGTACCAAGACATTGGTGTCCTTCCTAACTCAGTTGCCGGAGAGGAAGGAAAACGCTCAAGGATTTCACCATGAGGTCAATGGTCACTACTATTGATATTTTTGAAACTTTTACTTTTACTTCACTACATTCCTAAAGAAAATAATGTACTTTTTACGCCATACATTTTCCCTGACAGCCAAAAGTACTACTTACATTTTGTCAGGAAAATGGTCCAATTCACGCACTTATCAAGAGAACATCCCTGGTCATCCCTACAGCCTCTGATCTAGCGGACTCACTAAACACAAATGCTTTGTTTGTAAATTAATGTCAGAGTGTTGTAGTGTGCTCCTGGCTATCCGTAAATAAAACAATAAAATATAAATTGTGCTGGCTGGTTTGCATAATATAAGGAATTTGAAATTATTAATACTTTTACTTTTGAAACTTAAGTATATTTTAAACCAAATACTTTTAGACTTTTGCTCATGTAGTATTTTACTGGGTGACTTTCAGTTTTACTTGAGTCATTTTCTATTAAGGTATCTTTACTTTTACTCAAGTATGACGTTTCAGTACTTTTCCCACACTGCTCTCCAGCAACTAAGTTAGGAATGACGCCTGTATTTTGTAGTGACGGTGTATTGATACACCATCTAAAGTGTCATTAATAACTTCACCATGCTCAAAGGAATATTCAATGTCTGCTTTTCCTATTTTTACCCATCTAACAATAGGTGCCCTTCTTTGCGAGGCATTGGAACCCTCCCTGGTCTTTGTGCTTGAATTTGTGCTTGAAATTCACTGCTCGACTGAGGGACCTTACAGATTCATTAATTATCTGAATTAATGAATAAAATGAAGAGCAGGTTACAGAGTTGTTGATTGTCCACTGTCAACATTCTGGAACTCTTGATGTCATAATCGACTCTTCTATTACATCATGTTGGGTCCATATCTTATGTATCTTTGACAGTGAACAGTAAACCCAAATCACTTTTACAAAGCACAGCTGACCAGTTAGTAGTTTGACTTGTAATTTGTACTGCCTACTTTTGAAAGACAATTTCTTTCATCAAAATGGCACAGCTCGCCCAGAAAGGTGGGCTGTGCAACATGAAGATGTTATTTTTGGCTGTTATTTTCTGTCTCCTATCGCCTGCTGCTACAAATGTGTTGGCTTCTTCGTCTTCGGACCAGAAGACTTTGATGCCAGTGAAGGACCACTCTGTTCGGAACAACCCTGACGCTACAAAAGAGACCAATTTTAAGACATTGCTGGAACAACTTGAGAGTTTACGGGTGAAAGACGATTCTTCTCCAGGTAATGTGGGCCAGTTGACAAAAGGATATTCCTCCAAAATTGCCAAGTACCCCTCGGAGCTTGTGGAGCCCCTGATTTCTGTTCCAGAGCACAAGCCTTTGATGCCAGTGAAGGACCACCCTGTTCAGGACATCCCCAATGTTGCAAAACTGACCAAAATGGTGCAAGTGGACCAGATGCTGGAACAACTTGAGAGGGTGAAAGATGATACTTTCACAGGTAAAGCTAAAGTCCCCCAGAAGATTGTGGAGAAACTTATTCCTTATCTACTGGCTTACAAGCAAACAGCATTACATGGTGACGATGACGTCTTCAAAGAAAATGTTCAGGCTTCAGCTCCAAAAGCTCAGAAGAGCACCCTGAAGATCAAACCCAGAGTCAACATATTGACCGACCCTTCTTACTCCGAGCCACTTGTGAAGGTGAACCTGATTTTGGGGCTCTTTTTCTATGGCTTCATCGTAATAGTGGTTCTCTATGATGCTGTGAGAATCTCCAAGGAGGCTAGAAGGAGATCTGATGCTATGGCCGCTGCCAGGCTGAAGAAAAGACAACCAGCCACCGATGAACCACAGACACTGGTGTCCAGAGTTCGGGAGAGCATATCTTCACACTTTGGTTTGAAACAGGCATCATCCACACCACAGTGTGCCCACATTTCTGACATGTCGGCAAAAGAGTTGCACAAGTCAAAGGAGTCAATCTCCACCATGGACAAATCTGAAACGGTAAAGAGACCCGGAAAGAGTGCCGTCAGCCTGAGAGAGTGTGACCCACCTCTGCCTAGCATCCCAGAGAACTTTCTTGTGCCTAACTCTGAGCCTGCCATCCAGGTGGCATTGAACCCATTCGACACCAAGCTAGCCGAAGTTGTATCTCACAATACTGAGGCATCCAACTACGAGGCAACCGAGAAGCCCTGCTACACACATTCCGGACTCACTGAGGTTTGTGTCGATTAAGATCGAGGACTACTTCTTAAACCAAGTGACATTGAATAAAAGCAGCAGATATTGAATCACCAAATGAGATCACATGGAGACTGCCACCTTTGAAGACTTATTTTTTCTGTTTGTAAATTAATATTTTGATTTGTTGTTGTACTGTTGTGTTGTAAATGAATAAGAACCATTATTTAATTGATAAAATAGATTTTTCGGAGAAAAAAATTGTTTAACAAATGATTCTTCTGTACTGTTGTTTTGTTTTTTGCCAGTAGTTCTAAATATAGCCCTCACAAGCCCAAAGTGTTCCTGATAATGTTGTGCTATGTCAGATATGTGCAGATACAGTGCCTTCAGAATGTATTCATACCACTTGACTCAGTTCACATTTTGTTGTGTTACAGCCTGAATTCAAAATGGATTAAATATATTTTTTTCTCACTCATCTACACATAAGACCCCATAATGATAATGTGAAAACATGTTTTTTTGAAATTTTTGCACATTTATTGAAAATAAAATATACAATATCTAATTTACATAAGTATTCACACCCCTAAGTCAATACATGTCATAATCCCCTTTGGCAGCAATTACAGCTGTGAGTCTTTCTGGGTAAGCCTCTCAGAGTTTTGTACACCTCGATTGTACGATATTTGCCCATTATTATAAAAAAAATCTTCAAGCTCTGTCAAATTGTTTTTTTTTTTTTTTGTAACAGTATTTTATATTGGAGTTTCACAATTTTCACCCATATTAAGAGATACAACAACAAAGACAAGGCAAAAAAAACAGCACTCGCTTACACATATCCGTATGTATGCACGCACGTACACACACCCACCATTTCCCTCTCCCCGCTTCTCTCACCCCACCCCCTCATTGCATCTCTCAATACATACATTTTAAACAAACATAAACAGAAAAAAATAACAATAAAGACATAATAAATAAATAAAATAAAATAAAATGCTCAGTTTAAACCAAGAAGTTGAGTTCCCCACACGGACCGTACAGTGTAATTCTGGAATACATAGATCACCATTCTAAGAGAATCCTTGCAGCATAATAGCTGATACTTCAGGTTCTAGGTAATTTAGGTAAGGTTCCCATACTTTGTAGAACTGATCTGTCTTAGAGTGCAATGTACATGTCAGATATTCCAGTGGCACCCATTCAAATAGTATCTTATGCCAATCTTTAATAGAGGGAACCTTATCACTAATCCACTGTAAAAGTATGTTTTTCCTCGCTGCGAAGGTGAGGATGTTGTAAAGCCTCCACTTACCCACAGAAGTTACATGCCTACTAGGGAGACCTAACAGTAGAGAAACTGGGTCCAATTCTAGATCGACCCCTAGGATCTTTTCAATCTCTTGCAGAACACCAGACCAATATCTTTGTATTTTGGGACATGACCATAAACAATGTGTTAGGGTGCCTGTATCAGTTTTACATTTGAGACACTGAGGAGAGGAGGAAGCGGGGCTAAATGCATGTCTGCGATTTGGGGATATATGCAATCTGTGTATTATTCTTAATTGAATTGCTCTAGTACGATTACATATAGATATTGTTTTTGCATATTTCCAAATGTCCTCCCACATCTCTTCGTCAATGGTAACAGACAGTTCTTTCTCCCACACTTGTTTCACCCTCTGTGTGTCGACAGCGGAAAAGGACCTTAAAAGCATCATAAAACAGACTTACAGACATTTTCCTTTGTGGGGAAAAAAAGCATTCTTTCAATGACAGACATATCAGGGTTACCAATTAAGGTGGTGCTCTTCAGAATATAGTGTCTTACTTGTAGGAAACGGAAAAAGTCCTGCTTTGGGAGTTGATATTTCTCGACCATCTGCTCAAATGACAATAAAATCTTATCCGCAAATAAGTCATTTAGTCTGCGTATGCCCTTATTAAGCCAAACGTTAAAGCCAGCATCCAGCAATCCTGGGACAAAATCTGGGTTGTTAAGAATTGGGGTAAGAGCAGAGGTTAGTTTGGACCTTCCCAGGAAACGTTGGACTGACCTCCATACTTTGAGTGTGTTAAGTGTAATGGGGTTGTTACAGAGATCTTTTACAGACTTGAAACTTGTGAAAAACAAAAGGTCCTGTAAAGGGTATTTTGAAAGAGAAGTCTCAATGTCTAACCAAATAGAGGAGTCATCATTTGTGATCCAGTCCGAGATATAACATAGGTGGGCACACCACTGATAGAGCCTGATATTGGGCAGATCCAAGCCACCCATAGAATTTGGCAGCTGCAATATTGCCATCTTAAGTCTTGGCTTGCGTTTACTCCATATAAAGGAACTTAGCCATCCATTTACATCCTTTATTACCTTATTGGAGAGTAATACTGGGATCATTTGGATTGGGTAAAGTAGCCTAGGTAAAATGTTCATTTTCAAGAGGGATATTCTACCCAACCATGAAATCGCGCTCCAGATCCTGTCTTATTGTGTCAAACAAGGGAACAAAATTGGCTTTGTACATTTGTTGGAATTTAGGAGTTACAAATATACCCAGATACGTAAAACCTGAGGGAGACCATTTAAAAGGGAAGGGGGAGAAGTGTTAGGTACAGAGTGAAGGTTACCAAGTGGCATAGCCTCTGATTTAGTTAGGTTAATCTTGTAGCCTGAGAATTCGCTGAATAACTCAATAGTGTTAATCAGAGATGTGATTGAAGTCTCGGGATTAGAAATAAATATCAGGACATCATCAGCATACAAGCTTATTTTATGGTGAACATCACCAATGAGCAGCCCCTGTATAGCAGGCGTTACCCTGATGGCCTCGGCCAGTGGTTCCATAACAAGTGCAAATAGGAGGGGGGACAGAGGACAGCCCTGTCTGGTACCTCTGTGTATAGAGAAGCTATTTGACCGTAGTCCATTAGTAAGGACAGCAGCCTGAGGATCATCATATAAAACTTTCACCCATTTTATAAAGTTGTCCCCCAGACCAAATTTATTTAGAGCAAAGAATAGGTAGGACCACTCCACACGATCAAATGCTTTCTCAGCATCTAGGGAGAGCACAAGACCATCCATAGCACTTTGTTGGTAGACTTCAATTACATTAAGGAGCCGTCTGACATTGTTACATGACCTACGTCCCTTAATGAAGCCAGTTTGGTCTCCTTTCACAATTAGTGGCAGTGAGTCCTCTAATCTTGTGGCTAGAATTTTAGAAAGCAATTTTCTATCCACATTCAGAAGGGAAATTGGTCTGTACGAGGAACAAGACTCCGGACATTTTCCCTTTTTGAGAATAAGTGATATGTTGGCTTCTCACAGCGTTTGGGGGAGCTGGTCATTTGAAAATGAGTGGTTAAACATATCACGCAATGGCTCAAGGATCAGGCCATGGAACTCTTTATAGAACTACAAAACCCGTCCGGTCCTGGGGCCTTACCATTTTGCAGATTCTTAATTGTGGACATTATCTCTTCCTCAGTAATAGGGGCATTAAGGAGAGACTTCTGTTCTTCGGAGATAGTAGGGAGCTCAATCTTAGAAAAGAAGTTCTCCATTAACTTGGGTGCGTCATTTGGCAGTTCTGAGGCGTAAAGATTTGCATAAAATGTCTTAAATGAGTCATTTATCAATTTATTTTCATATAAATGATTGCCATCAGAATCAGTAATAGCCGCAATTGACTGTGAGTCAGCTCTCTTTTTAGCTAGGTACGCCAAGTACTTTCCTGGCTTATCGCCATGTTCATATAGCTTTTGCTTGACAAATCTCATTTTCTTTTCAGCGTCCTGTGTTAGGAGGGAGTCCAGCGTTGATCTAATGACTGATATTTCCTTTAATAGGGCAGGAGTGGGAGTTTTAATGTAGTCCTTCTCTTTAGTTCCCAATTCACCCTCTAGTGTTTTTTGCTTTTCACGCTTTTTCCGCCTCTTAGTGGCTGCGTATGACATAATCAGACCCCTGGCGTACGCCTTACAGGTTTCCCAAAGGAGTGAGGGGTTATCTGTTGATTGAGAGTTAATAGAGAAAAATGCTTTAAACTCTGTAATAAAATATGATGTGAATGTATGGTCTTTAAGAATGGTTGTATTCAACCTCCAATGTCTTGACTGATTGAATGCCCCGTTGAGTTTTATGTCCAGGATCACCTCCGCATGATCAGATATGACTATGCTTCCTATCCTAGCGGATAAAACAGACTGCAGCGACGTCCTGGGCATAAAAAAGTAATCTATTCTAGTCTAACATCCATGAGGTGCAGAGAAAAAAGTGAACTCTGTTGGAGGGATGAAAAGCTCTCCAAACATCAGCATACCCCAGATCATCACAAATGGCTGTAAGT
Organism: Salmo trutta; assembly: GCF_901001165.1. Classification (NCBI taxonomy): domain Eukaryota; kingdom Metazoa; phylum Chordata; class Actinopteri; order Salmoniformes; family Salmonidae; genus Salmo; species Salmo trutta. Next base: position 63,613,501 of record NC_042958.1, on the reverse strand, counting down.
GACTTAGCTTGAGGAGAGAGTGAGGCTATACCACTGGGAAGCTTATCAATAAGGGGGTTCAACAAACAATTAAAATCCCCTCCGACCACTGCAGTGTCTGAGTTTAATTCTGAAAAGTCTAGAAATACCTTAGTGAGGAAGTCAGGGGGGTGGGCAGGGGGGAAGTAAATATTCATTATGGAAATGCTCTGCCCTTGTAAAGTACCATTAATTATAACAAAGCGACCCAATTTATCTTTCACACACTTCAAGACCTTAAGTGGTAGGTTCTTTTTCACAAGAATTGCTACACCTCTACTTCTGGATGTAAATGATGAGAAAAACACTTGACCAAACCCCCCTTGTTGTAATTTCAGATGCTCCTTATCATTCAAATGGGTTTCTTGTAACAGGGCAATATCAATATTTTCTTTTTTCAAAAAGGATAGTATCTTCTTCCTTTTAATGGGGTTATGGCTCCCTCTAATGTTCCAAGTACATACACGTAGTCTGTTACCTGCCATTGCGCTTTGACCATTCAATATTCAGACTGAATCCTACTGTAAAAATGGGGTGGTACCTTTTTCCATGTGTTGAACTCTCCTCTATCTCACTGAGCGTAAACAAACGATATGAACCCTGAACTCGAACTATACAAAACCCCAAAATTAAACATGTAAAAATCCAAAAGGGGGTTTTCCCACTAGCTAACATGCAGGGGATTTCAACTTTCCAATGTAGACTCTTAAGTCCGCATTGCCACTCAATAGCCTCATCCTTTATATATGTGGAAATTAAAATCAATAGAAGATTGAGGCTCTTCCACCTAAAACCAAGCCTGGGCACCAATATAGGTTCACACATATCTCAGTCTGAGCTACGGCGGCAGTTACTTTAGCAAGAAAAATAATACCGATACGAATATTACTGAACAGGAGCACATGAGAACTTACATCACTGTTTCATGATCAGATTCAAAATAAAATAAGACGTTATCCAATGCTGCGGAGGTGCAGCTTAAGGTTATTTACCCGAGAGAGTCAATAAACGCAGCAGCCTCTTCAGATGTGTAGAGTTTTTTAGGCGATCCGTAGACCATAATCTTCAATGTGGCCGGGTACAGCAGTGCGTAGTCGATCTTCATTCTCTTGAGTCGAGCCTTCACCTCATCAAACGCTTTGCGCCTTCGTACAACCGCTGTGGAATAATCATTGAAGAATGAGACCTTTGGACCTTTACGTTGACTACCGTCAGAACCGGTGTTTCTAGCCGCATCCATGACGCGCTGCTTGTCGGTAAAGTTGTGGAACTTTATAACCACTGGTCGTGGGCGCTGATTGGGACTGGGTATCGGTGCTTGAGAGCGATGTGCTCTGTCTAGCTTCACACGACCAGCCTTAGTGTCCATTTGTAGGTAGCCAGGGATCCATTCCTCAAAACATTTTACTGAACGTGTCCCTTCAGAATTTTCCGGGAGTCCCACAGCACGGATATTGCATCTGCGTCCTCGATTATCCAAGTCGTCAATGTGCTCCGCCATTTCGCGCCCCTGCTTCTCAAGTGCTTTTATCTTAGTGTCCATGGATGTAGTTGAAGTTTCCACAGTAGCAATTCTTCCTTCCGCCTCATCAACACGTTTGACAACCCTCTGTAGTTCAGCTGAATGGCCTGCTATTGCTTCCAGGACCGTTCTTATCTTAACAACGATCACTTTAGTAATGTTATCTGTCATCCTTTGAATCACCAGGTCCATTGTGCCTGGATCCGCAATGTTGTTAGATTCGCTAACGTTAGCTAGCTCCTCCTGCACCTCTACAGGGATGGTGGTTTTGGTCGAGTTCTTAGTAGCTCTGTTGGGCATGATTTTTGAGAAATAGTCGCCAAGAATCATTGTAGGGTGACTTATTTAGCCAATTCTACCACTTTCTCAAGCTAGGAGATTAATGTAAGAATATAAATTTACGAATACCGCGTGAGCTCGCTGAAACACCGTGTTCTCTCTACGGCGCCATTTTGTTCCCCCGTCAAATTGATTGTTGATCATTGATAGACAACCATTGTGAAGTCTTGCCATATATTTATTTTATTCTTTTTTTTATTTGACCCATTTCATAGTGGTTTATAAGTCAGTATTTGTGAATTGGGTTGTGTTTTTCTGTGGATTCATGTTTATTGTATTGCTATTGAACTTTGACCATTGAAATCTGAGAGACCCTCAGATTAAGATAGAGTTGGGTGCACCCTAGTAAACTATAGGCAGGATATATGGCCGGTATCTAAGTCTATTGTACTATTGATGTATTTCATTCATATTGAGCTCATTGTACAAATTTCACATATCAATATTTCCTCAAGGTGATTCATTTTTTTTGTAAGTATTTTTGTTTACAAAATACAAGCCGGCATTCTTTTTCTAAATTATTCAGTTATGTAGTTTTCATTTCTCCCTACTGCTCCAGTAGTGAACCTAACTGGTCCAATAGAGTTTAAGCTTAAACATAGTGTTTAGCAATTGTTACATAAGCAACTCCATGTCACGGCTGTCTTCGTCTTCTGACGATAATGCGAAATCGTCGTCTGACAAGGTAGACCAAAACGCAGCAGGTACGGCAGGCTCATCTTGAGGTTTATTTATTTTCAAAATGAACATACAAAAAATAACAAAACGAAATATGATCGACAAAAACAGTCTGCTAAGGCACAAGGCTATACACAGAACAATCACCCACCAATAACAAACACAAACACACCCTAATATATGGGACTCTCAATCAAAGGCAGATAGACAACACCTGCCTTCAACTGAGAGTCCCAACCCCAATCAACACAACATAGAAACACACTCACCAGACTACACATAGAAATACATAAACATAGACCATCAACCAAACACCCGGAAATACTAAATCAAACACCCTTTAAACAAACGCACCACATTGAACCACATAAAACAAAAACCCTCTGCCACGTCCTGACCAAACTACAATACTAATTAACCCTTATACTGGCCAGGACGTGACAGTACCCCCCCCTTAAAGGTGCTAACCCCGGAAGCACCTTAAAAACAAAAAACAACAACCCCAAACAACAACAACAAAAAAATGTCCCCCTTTCTAAAGGGAGGGAAGGGAGGGTGGCTGCCGTCAACGACGGCACTGTGCTACACCCCCCCTCCCCAACCCACCTATATCAGGAGGTGGCTCCGGTTCTGGCCGTTCCAGGCAGTCGGGCCACTCTGGCAGTTCGGGGCAGTCTGGCCAGTCTGGCCGCTCGGGGCAGTCTGGCAGCTCGGTGCAGTCTGGCAGCTCGGGGCAGTCTGGGCAGTCTGTCAGCTCGGGACAGCCTGGGCAGTCTGGCAGCTCTGGGCAGTCTGGCAACTCGGGACAGTCTGGGCAGTCTGGCAACTCGGGACAGTCTGGGCAGTCTGGCAACTCGGGACAGTCTGGGCAGTCTGGCAACTCGGGACAGTCTGGGCAGTCTGGCCACTCGGGACAGTCTGGGCAGTCTGGCCACTCGGGACAGTCTGGGCAGTCTGGCCACTCGGGACAGTCTGGGCAGTCTGGCCACTCGGGACAGTCTGGGCAGTCTGGCCACTCGGGACAGTCTGGGCAGTCTGGCCACTCCGGCAGTTCAGGGCAGTCTGGCCACTCCGGCAGATCAGGGCAGTCTGGCCACTCCGGCAGATCAGGGCAGTCTGGCCACTCCGGCAGATCAGGGCAGTCTGGCCACTCCGGCAGATCAGGGCAGTCTGGCCACTCCGGCAGATCAGGGCAGTCTGGCCACTCCGGCAGATCAGGGCAGTCTGGCCACTCCGGCAGATCAGGGCAGTCTGGCCACTCCGGCAGATCAGGGCAGTCTGGCCACTCCGGCAGTTCAGGGCAGTCTGGCCACTCCGGCAGTTCAGGGCAGTCTGGCCACTCCGGAAGTTCAGCGCAGTCTGGCCACTCCGGAAGTTCAGCGCAGTCTGGCCACTCCGGCAGTTCAGCGCAGTCTGGCCACTCCGGCAGTTCAGCGCAGTCTGGCCACTCCGGCAGTTCAGCGCAGTCTGGCCACTCCGGCGACTGTTGACTGGCGGGCAGCTCCGACGACTGTTGACTGGCGGGCAGCTCCGACGACTGTTGACTGGCGGGCAGCTCCGACGACTGTTGACTGGCGGGCAACTCCGACGACTGTTGACTGGCGGGCAGCTCTGACGACTGTTGACTGGCGGGCAGCTCTGACGACTGTTGACTGGTGAGGCTGGGTTTACGCACTTGAAGGCTAGTGCGGGGAGCGGGAACAGGACGAGTCGGACTGGGTTGACGCACTTCCGGGTCCGCACGAGAGACAGGAGCTGGAAACCCATGGCTATGGAGGCGCACAGCCGGTCTAGATCTTACCTCCTGCACAACCCGCCTTGGCTGGATGGAACTAGTAGCCCTGTACGAGCGGGGTGCTCGTACAGGGCAGACTGGGCTGTGCAGGGGCCTGATGGTAGCAGTGCGTAGAGCGGGAGTTGGGTAGCCTGGTCCTCGGAGGCGTACCGGCGACCAGATGCGCTGCGCAGGCATCCTCCTACCAGGCTGGATGCCCGCTCTAGCACGGCACCTGCGAGGGGCTGGAATAACTCGCACCGGACTGTGCGTGCGTATGGGTGAGATAGTGCGCTTCTCAGCGAAACATAGCGCTCTCCACCCCATACGCTCCTCCATATAACCACGGGTAGCTGGCTTCCGGCTCTTCCTACGCCTAGCCAAACTACCCGTGTGCCCCCCCAAAACAATTTCTTGGGGGTGCCTCTCGTGCTTCTCCCTCAGCGCATCCATGGCCTCGTACCTCCGCCTCTCTGCCTTGGCTGCCTCAATTTCCCACTGCGGGCGGCGATAATCCCCAGCCTGGTGCCAAGGTCCGGCCCCGTCTAGAACTTCCTCCCAGGTCCACTTCTCCCGCCAGTCCAACTCGAAGTCCCTCTGCTCCTTCCTCTGCTGCTTGGTCCATAGTTGGTGGGTGATTCTGTCACGGCTGTCTTCGTCTTCTGACGATAATGCGAAATCGTCGTCTGACAAGGTAGACCAAAACGCAGCAGGTACGTGTAGGCTCATCTCGAGGTTTATTTATTTTCAAAATGAACATACAAAAAATAACAAAACGAAATACGATCGACAAAAACAGTCTGGTAAGGCACAAGGCTATACACAGAACAATCACCCACCAATAACAAACACAAACACACCCTAATATATGGGACTCTCAATCAAAGGCAGATAGACAACACCTGCCTTCAACTGAGAGTCCCAACCCCAATCAACACAACATAGAAACACACTCACCAGACTACACATAGAAATACATAAACATAGACCATCAACCAAACACCCGGAAATACTAAATCAAACACCCTTTAAACAAACGCACCACCCTGAACCACATAAAACAAAAACCCTCTGCCACGTCCTGACCAAACTACAATACTAATTAACCCTTATACTGGCCAGGACGTGACACTCCAGTATAGATTTGGCCTTGTGTTGTAGGTTATTGTCCTGCTGAATGGTGAATTAATTTCCCAGTGTCTAACGGAACCAGGTTTTTCTCTAGGATTTTGCCTGTGCTTAGCTCCATTCCCTTTCTTTTTTATCCTGAAAAACTCCCCAGTCCTTAACTATTACAAGCATACCCATAACATGATGCAGCCACCACTATGCTTGAAAATATGGAGCGTGGTACTCAGTAATGTGCTGTATTGGATTTGCCCCAAATATAACGCATGTATTAGGGACAAAAAGTGAATTGCTTTGCCACATGTTTTGCAGTATTACTTCAGTGCCTTGTTGCAAACAGGATGCATGTTCTGGAATATTTTTTATTCTGTACTGTCTTCCTTCTTTTCACTCTGTCAATTAGGTTAGTATTGTGGAGTAACTACAATGTTGTTGATCCATCCTCCATCACAGCCATTCAACTCTGTAACTGTTTTAAAGTCACCATTGGCCTCATGGTGAAATTCCTGAGCAGTTTACTTCCTCTCCAGCAGTGGTGTAAAGTAGTTAAGTAAAACTACTTTAAAGTACTACTTAAGGAGTTTTTGTGGGTATCTGTACATTACTATTGATATTTTTGAAACTTTTACTTTTACTTCACTACATTCCTAAAGAAAAGAATGTACTTTTTACTCCATACATTTTCCCTAACAGCCAAAAGTACTACTTACATTTTGTCAGGAAAATGGTCCAATTCACGCACTTATCAAGAGAACATCCCCGGTCATCCCTACAGCCTCTGATCTAGTGGACTCACTAAACACAAATGCTTTGTTTGTAAATTAATGTCAGAGTGTTGTAGTGTGCTCCTGGCTATCCATAAATAAAACAATAAAATATAAATTGTGCTGGCTGGTTTGCATAATATAAGGAATTTGAAATTATTAATACTTTTACTTTTTATACTTAAGTACATTTGAGCAATTTTTGAAACTTAAGTATATTTTAAACCAAATACTTTTAGACTTTTGCTCATGTAGTATTTTACTGGGTGACTTTCAGTTTTACTTGAGTCATTTTCTATTAAGGTATCTTTACTTTTACTCAAGTATGACGTTTCAGTACTTTTCCCACACTGCTCTCCAGCAACTAAGTTAGGAAGGACGCCTGTATTTTGTAGTGACGGTGTATTGATACACCATCTAAAGTGTCATTAATAACTTCACCATGCTCAAAGGAATATTCAATGTCTGCTTTTTCTATTTTTACCCATCTAACAATAGGTGCCCTTCTTTGCGAGGCATTGGAAAACCTCCCTGGTCTTTGTGGTTGAATTTGTGCTTGAAATTCACTGCTCGACTGAGGGACCTTACAGATAATTGTATGTGTGGGGTACAGAGATGAGGTAGTAATTAAAAAATCATGTTAAACATTATTATTTCAAACACAGTCCAATGAACTTATTATATGGCTTGTTAAGCAAACTTTACTCCTGAACCTATTTTGGCTTGTCATAACAAAGGCGTTGAATACTTATTGACTGAAGACATTTCATTTGAAATTAATTTGTAAAAATTTCAAAAAACAGAACTCCACTTTTGACATTATGAGGTATTGTGTATAGGCCAGTTATACAAAATCTCAATTTAATCAATTTTAAATTCAGGCTGTAACACAACAAAATGTGGCAAAAGTCAAGGGGTGTGAATACTTTCTGAAGGCACAGTATGTGCACCAAGTAATTTCTCTCTCTCTCTGCTGTGTCCTCTGAGCTGTTAGCCCTGCAACCTCATTGGATAAAGCTGGGCAGACCTCTTGCTAGCTGTCACTCAATTGTGAGGGGCTGAAGCTCATTGGCTAGAATTCTAATTGCTAGGGAGCTGGCCCACATGGAAGTAAATGTGGAGGTAAATGTAGGGAAAATGGTGTGGTACAGCTTCAAGAAAACAGTCGCGTTCAAACTAGGGATTTCGTTGCTAATTGAGGTAAGACAGTAATTCTTCTCTCAGATTACGCGTGTATGAACTAGATATTGATGCATCCAGCTAGAGCGAGGAGGTTTAAAAAAATACTTTCATCGTGACCAAAGTATCAGAGCTTGTTTTTAAACATTTGGTTTCCAAGGGGGGTGGTGCGGGCCATGAGGAAGGCCCAAAAGTGTCTCACTCCCTTGGTCAGAAAGCTCATAATTAGCTGGGTCATCGCAAGCACCAGCGTAGATATCATGATCTGGTAGTATACGAGGAGCTGTAGGTCACAGGGGCATTTGCCAAAGTTGTCAGAGAAAGCCGTTAAGGGACAGGGACTGCACGTCAAACAAATTGCCAAATGTCTCCAAAGAGATGAATTAATTATCTGAATTAATGAATAAAATGAAGAGCAGGTTACAGAGTTGTTGATTGTCCACTGTCAACATTCTGGAACTCTTGATGTCATAATCGACTCTTCTATTACATCATGTTGGGTCCATATCTTATGTATCTTTGACAGTGAACAGTAAACCCAAATCACTTTTACAAAGCACAGCTGACCAGTTAGTAGTTTGACTTGTAATTTGTACTGCCTACTTTTGAAAGACAATTTCTTTCATCAAAATGGCACAGCTCGCCCAGAAAGGTGGGCTGTGCAACATGAAGATGCTATTTTTGGCTGTTATTTTCTGTCTCCTATCGCCTGCTGCTACAAATGTGTTGGCTTCTTCGTCTTCGGACCAGAAGACCTTGATGCCAGTGAAGGACCACTCTGTTCGGAACAACCCTGACGCTACAAAAGAGACCAATTTTAAGACATTGCTGGAACAACTTGAGAGTTTACGGGTGAAAGACGATTCTTCTCCAGGTAATGTGGGCCAGTTGACAAAAGGATATTCCTCCAAAATTGCCAAGTACCCCTCGGAGCTTGTGGAGCCCCTGATTTCTGTTCCAGAGCACAAGCCTTTGATGCCAGTGAAGGACCACCCTGTTCAGGACATCCCCAATGTTGCAAAACTGACCAAAATGGTGCAAGTGGACCAGATGCTGGAACAACTTGAGAGGGTGAAAGATGATACTTTCACAGGTAAAGCTAAAGTCCCCCAGAAGATTGTGGAGAAACTTATTCCTTATCTACTGGCTTACAAGCAAACAGCATTACATGGTGACGATGACGTCTTCAAAGAAAATGTTCAGGCTTCAGCTCCAAAAGCTCAGAAGAGCACCCTGAAGATCAAACCCAGAGTCAACATATTGACCGACCCTTCTTACTCCGAGCCACTTGTGAAGGTGAACCTGATTTTGGGGCTCTTTTTCTATGGCTTCATCGTAATAGTGGTTCTCTATGATGCTGTGAGAATCTCCAAGGAGGCTAGAAGGAGATCTGATGCTATGGCCGCTGCCAGGCTGAAGAAAAGACAACCAGCCACCGATGAACCACAGACACTGGTGTCCAGAGTTCGGGAGAGCATATCTTCACACTTTGGTTTGAAACAGGCATCATCCACACCACAGTGTGCCCACATTTCTGACATGTCGGCAAAAGAGTTGCACAAGTCAAAGGAGTCAATCTCCACCATGGACAAATCTGAAACGGTAAAGAGACCCGGAAAGAGTGCCGTCAGCCTGAGAGAGTGTGAGCCACCTCTGCCTAGCATCCCAGAGAACTTTCTTGTGCCTGACTCTGAGCCTGCCATCCAGGTGGCATTGAACCCATTCGACACCAAGCTAGCCGAAGTTGTATCTCACAATACTGAGGCATCCAACTACGAGGCAACCGAGAAGCCCTGCTACACACATTCCGGACTCACTGAGGTTTGTGTCGATTAAGATCGAGGACTACTTCTTAAACCAAGTGACGTTGAATAAAAGCAGCAGATATTGAATCACCAAATGAGATCACATGGAGACTGCCACCTTTGAAGACTTATTTTTTTCTGTTTTTAATTGAATATAATTACTTTAGAATAGTAATAAAAATATATTGCATTTAAAATGTATGTTTAAAGTCATTTTTGGGTATTTTGATTTGTTGTTGTACTGTTGTGTTGTAAATGAATAAGAACCATTATTTAATTGATAAAATAGATTTTTCGGAGAAAAAAATTGTGTTAACAAATGATTCTTCTGTACTGTTGTTTTGTTTTTTGCCAGTAGTTCTGAATATAGCCTTCACAAGCCCAAAGTGTCCCTGATAATGTTGTGCTATGTCAGATATGTGCAGATACAGTGCCTTCAGAATGTAGTCATACCACTTGACTCAATTCACATTTTGTTGTGTTACAGCCTGAATTCAAAATGGATTAAATATATTTTTTTCTCACCCATCTACACATAAGACCCCATAATGATAATGTGAAAACATGTTTTTTTGACATTTTTGCACATTTATTGAAAATAAAATATACAATATCTAATTTACATAAGTATTCACACCTCTAAGTCAATACATGTTATAATCCCCTTTGGCAGCAATTACAGCTGTGAGTCTTTCTGGGTAAGCCTCTCAGAGTTTTGTACACCTCGATTGTATGATATTTGCCCATTATTATAAAAAAAAAAATCTTCAAGCTCTGTCAAATTGATTGTTGATCTTTGCTAGATAACCATTGGGAAGTCTTGCCATTTATGTTTAGAATCCACTTAGCTACTATTAGGACTCAATCCTGGAATGTGCTCCAAAAGTCTCAGATATCTCCCTTCATAACACATACGAGTCTAGGTGGACTTCAATGTGTATAATTTAACCGTTTTTAATCTTGTCCTTTCAAATGGTCAATATAGAAATCAAACAAGGAAACAAGACTTATTGGATTGGAACTCACACCAGTGGTGAATCTCAAAAGTCCTTCCTCCAGTCTTCTTCCCACCCTCTCAAAACATCATAGGGATGCAAGGAGAGCATTGTCAAGGTGCACACCCAGGGTGAGTCCTCATCTTCCTCCTCTATCTGTTGTAAAACTGAGACGACACCCACGCCAGGCCCCACTTGAGGTTGGCCAACATGAACTTGAGTGCCTTGGTCCACTGCTCCTCTGAGTTGAACTGGGTCTTGATGGAGTAGGAGCCGCCGCTGCCTCCTGTGTCCTCAATCTTGCCCTTCTCGACATCCATCCTGACCCATAACAGAAAAAGGTGCATTAAAACTCAAACCCCCAAGTGTTTATTTCTTGAGGGGTATGAAAGAAACTGGTGCAACATCTACAGCTGCTAACACCCAATTTATTTTTATCTAAGGCTAGTACGCTAAGACAAAATCAACTGCAGATTTCTCATGCTAGTGACTAGTTGGAGGCAAATGATCATGCAGAGACAAAGGATTAAGCTGTCAAAAGCTGACCAACTCCAATTATTTGTGTAAGTACAATGGAGTACCACAGTATGAGTCATAATACCCATAAAACATAGCGGTTAAACAAGGAATAATCACTGGTTCCAACCCTTTTTCCAACATTCAATTCTCCCCATAGAGAATTTTAGAAACACTTAAATTAAGGGATGTGTTTCATGTAGGCTTACTCTTGTGTGATGTTTTAATAACCATGGAAATATCTGTAGGACAAGGTGACTTAGTCGCCTGTATTTAACCCCCAAAAATGAACTGCTAATTAGCTGCTAATGTGGCTATCAAAGAACTACAAATGCCATGGTGATCTGGACGAGACTGCCGAGGCAAAGGTAAGAATCTCTGAATTAACTACGTTAGCTAAATTTAGCAATGAATAAATTGGCAAAATGTCTTTAAATTGACAATTCAGAGAGTTCAGTAATATGTTTCACCTCTATGTTGTTATATGTGTCGAACTGCTTTGCTTTATCTCGGCCAGGTCCCAGTTGTAAATGAGAACTTGTTCTCAACTTGCCTACCTGGTTAAATAAAGGTGAAATAAAAATAATCTCTGAATTAACTATGTTAGCTAAATTTAGTAATAAATAAATAGTCAAAATGTCTTTAAATTGACAATTCAGAGAGTTCAGTAATATGTTTCACCTCAAAGAAAAGTGGCATGTTTAAATATGAGATGAGGGCAAGCAGTTCAACACAGGTAGGTCACATTCACCATTTTGGGCTGTATATTATGGTATATTATGACATCACATCCACATAAGTGTCTGAGATTCTAGAAATCTCATTATTTGTGAACCAATTATGATGTCACAACTGATCAATAAATTCCAAATGTTCTGTTTGAACATTCTGGTGTCTGACTGCTGAAAATAGAACACTAGTATCCAAGACAATCAAGCAGATTCCTCCTGAGATATAGTTAACACAGTAGATCACTGTAAATATAGAAAGTGCTACTAGACGAAAACTTAGTTGCAGAACGAGGTTAGAAGGCCACTGTCAATCTCCTTGATGATGAGGAGATTCTTGCAGCCGCTACAGGAAGATAATGCTTTAACAGGGAACCTTGGAGCTGCCAGTAGCAACTCCATTCAGCCTGCCATGCCATCTCAACCCAAGGCCAATGAGAAGCTTCCAGCGCTCAAACAAAACAGTTTAAATACCTCCAGAATACCAGTACTGGAGTTGACTGAAGAAAGAAAGGGTGCTCTGCAGCGACTTGCCAGTTTGAAGGCTATGGAAAAGAAACCACATCCTCCCTCCAGAATCCCAGTACTGCAGAAGAAGAAGTCCATCTGCAATGGGAAGAGTCAAGGACTGCATGTAGCTCCAACATCTCAGCAGTCAGGGAAGGCTACTGTTCCTCCAATTCGGAAGCCACTGCAACCCATCCGTACCAAGAGGGATCAAACCTACGTGGTGAAAGACATCTACCTCCATAGTGCCAAGCCATTGAAGGCAGTCCATGGAGCCAATATGGTCGCCAAGATGCCACTGCCTCCCATTAGAGCCAGAGTCACTGTGCCAATCAATGATGCCAAGAAGAAGCCATTCCAGCCCGTCAGACCAGAGGGCAGCCCTCGTCCTGCTGCTTCAAAGTACAGAAGGCAGGTTGTGAAGAAACACGTTCAGTTCAAGACTCAGACCCTAACTGTACAGGATCTACCGCCATGCCCCGATGAGATGGTATGGGACGTCTTTAACTCAGAGGCTGAGCAGGTGATGGCATATATGAAGGCCAAGCTGATCAGTGTCACCCAAGAACTGAAACTGATTAAGAGTGGGGCCAAGATGGATGCTCAGGCTTTGGAGGAGAAAAACGCAAAAGTGCGGTTGAGAAAAAAGGTGGAGAAGTTCATCCAGGAGATCTGCCTGATGAAGGTGGATTCTGACCTATGGGAGATGATAAGAGATAACGAAGAAGAGGAAGAAGAGGAAGAAAGGATTAAAGAGGTGAGGAGAAATGGAGAAGAAAGCAGTGTGGCAAGTAAGCCAAAGCAGACAGCCACAAGATACACTGTGAGCAAGCCAAAGGAAGTCAAGAAGGGTTTGAACATGGAAGAGAAAAAGGAGGACAGACAGGTAAAGTAGCTTGACATTCCAAAGCCATGCTAACTGCTGATCTAGTGTAGTGTTGGTGATCACGTGCGTTTGTATCAGAGGAGGCTGATGGGAGGAGTTATACGAGGATAGGATCGTTGTAATGGCTGGAATGAAATTAATTGATCGGAATCAAACGTGGTTTCCATGTGATTGATGTGTGTGATACCGTTCCTTTTGTTCTATTCCAACCATTACAATGAGCCCATTACAATGAGCTCCTCCCACCAGCCTCATCCGGTTTGTAAATATTGTATATCTTATCTTTGTTGCCAAGCTGCCCATTATTTGGCCCATCTGATAACATCCATTCATTCAGGTGGTGTTGAAACGTCGATTTGGGATGAGTGCAGCCAACTCCAAGCTGAAGCAGTGTGAGCACTGCGGCCGGTGCTTTGATCCTAGTCGCCTGGAGAAACACAGCGAGATCTGTGCCAAGCTCTCCTCCAAGAGCTCTAGACGAGGGGTCTATGACTCCACCAAGCACCGTCTCAAAGGCACTGTACTGGCTGGCTACGTGAAGCGATCCGTGGTGTGATGCACCAAGGGACCTGAGTCTGTCGCTCTTTTGTATTTTGTATTGAACAGACAGACATACAGTGACTGATAAACCACCTGCTGCTCAAATGAGGACTTCTACCTTGGAATCTGTGAGGGTTCCAATAAGAGGCAGTACTACTAGGAGGCAGTATTGTATCCAGAAACGTCTAAACCAACAGTGTTCAGCAGTTCCTCAAATCTACAGAAACACCTGTATAAACACCTCAATAAAATCAAATCCAAATACTCATCTGAATCATTCTGTTAGATGTGTTACTAGTGCAGGAAAGTAGAATAAATACAATTTTAAGAAACAAGGGAACGTATTTCTGAAATCTGAATATGAAAAGGAGTGATTTTTTTATGATTTGGAAAAATGGTGTTTGCAACACCAGGGTTGTGGGTTCGATTCCCACGGGGGACCAGTAGGAGAAAAAATGTATGAAATGTATGCATTCACTACTGTAAGTCGCTCTGGATAAGAGCGTCTGCTAAATGACTAAAATGTAAATGATACCAAATTTACACAGTTAACTGAAGTTGGTCAGCTTTTGACAGCTTAATCCTTGGTCTCTCGGCATAATCCATAGATGATTACAATTATAATTCGATGATGTCTGCTGGACTAGTTGACTGACCTGTAGGACAGGCAGAATCCCGTGTCTCCCTTCTCCACCTCCTCCTTGAACTGCTGCACACAGTCCAGGAAGGCCACCATGGCATGGTCAAACTTGTTGTCCCAGAAGAAGTGCAGGCCCCCTGAACAATACAGTGGTAGCTCCTACACACGCAAGAAGAGAGTGGAATGTACCATATACAACATGGCCTATTCACTGGGGTTGGCTTGGGCCAGTCTAATGAGCATTGGAAAATAGTTCACTCTTTTTTTCACAGCTCATTAAAAATTGTTTGTTGTTACAGCTCATTAAAAATTGTTTGTTGTTTGTCTCCTTATACACTGCAAAAATGTAAATCTAAGTGAAATTAAATATCTTAAATCAAGGCTATATGCTTGTTTTTTGCCTGACAATATATTTCTTGTCAGCCAGTTTTTATGTTGGAACATTTCACTTGTTTCAAGCTTTTTTGTCCTTAATTATCTTAAGATAATATAATTTGTTACTGAGATTGTGTTACTGGTTCTGAGTAACTTAATGCTCGAAACTAGAACTATAAAGCTGTTTGATCAACACTGACAAGTACAAAACTGATTTGTCAAAGTCTGAATTTCTTATTTCAAGCATCTTATCCTTTTCATCTCTTCACATATTAAGAACAGATAATGACCAAATGGAATTCACTGTTTTATTGTTAATCTTACACACAGCACAGCAATCATGTAGACAAAATACAGTACAGAACAAAGACAGTACACTTTTCATGTCTGGGGAACACACCGAGTCATTTGAACTGTTGTACAATTCTATTACTTCCCCAAGATGGTATTTAACTTGTACATAAGTTTGGCTCTTGTTGCTAATTGTGTAATATTGAGGTAAAATCAACCAGCTTTTCAGCATCCACTAACTCAGTAGCCTGTGCAAAGTGTGGGACCTCAACTTGATAAGCCATGATGTTTCTATCAAAGTGTATAGTTTGAAATGGTTGATATTCCAAACAATATAGCCTAGAATCAACAAGAAATATGTTTTTCACTAGTCCAAATTCTGCATATTACCATTCAGTACTTTGGCAAAGATCATGGACTTCTGAGTTATGTATTTTATTTGAATTGATTACAAGCCATTTGAGTGATACAGCATGGTTTACTTCATTGAAACCTAGGAAGTCCCTCAATTTCCCACGTAACTATTGTAGATCTTTAACCTCTGATACAGGTCCCATCTCCCTTTCATTTGAAAAAACTGGGTGCATTGAACTGTCAACATTTTGGCAGCTTTCATATATTTGGTTCTGATTGATCAAAGACTTGCAAATATTTTTTAAATTGAGCTTGGAAGCCCATTTGTTTAAAGGAACAATGTTTAGACTCGAACTGCATACACATATGTCTAACCATTGGACCCAATGACTTTATCTGTGATGGCAAATGTATCATATAAAGCTGTTTAGGTGTAACATTGCGGTCTGGAAAAAGCTCCTTCCAATGCTTCAAATGATTTACAATGAGTAACTTCAACCTAGACACAGTCACAATGGAAAGAACAGGTGCAAATACTATCTGTACAATCTCTATTAGCTCAATTGTCAGTCGTATATATGCATTGACTTCCAAACTCTCCAAAACAAATGGCAATATCCTTAGCAGGACAAGCATTTGCCCAGATGACTGTTTTAGTTTTCCATCACTTGACGTTAATGTACTAACAGAAATTGGGGATGGCCGATCGCTAACATCTAGAGGGGAATAAGGGAAACCAAGAATAGCAGAATTCACTGAGTCCAGATCAATCTGTCCTGACACAACAAGATGATTCAAAATACATTGGGGCTATGCCCTCCAGAATTACATGCATAATGTCTTGCGGAGTTTGTTGTATGATATCAAAGGCTGAGAATTCAACTAACTTGCTCCTTCTATTGATCCCATATGTTGTTCTCAGGCTGTTGCGAAGCAAGTCAGTCTGTGCCTTTTCTATTTCATCACACTGTCTGACATGCTTCTCCAATGTCCTTTCAGTATATGCATCCTCATTGAAGTGTGACTGCATGTCCTCAAAAGAACACTCAGTGTCTGCACTTACTGTAGGCAAAGCCCACACCCTCTGAACCCTGCTAGTTCATGTTGTGCCAGGGTGTCTCCAGAGAGAGAGACCATGGCACCATATATTGTTTTCTCGCCGTTAATAGTTAGCATTTTAAGCCCACTGTACAATGAATGCATCCATGTCTTCCATGATTCTATTCAATATTACATCTACACCAGATTGACGGAGGTCTGCTGATCTAGCCATGGCAAGTAGCCTGATAGCAGCCAGTTTAGAACTGTATTTTGGATTTATATTTCCTAGGGTGTAGTACACCATTAACAACTTGTTTTTTGATGCAAAGGATCCTAGTGGATTACAGATCTCTATTTCATCCGTGTACAGAACAATCTGCAATGCATTTGGTTTCTCTGAAAATAAGGGATGTGATTTTAGAAGAGTACCATCAACAATGTCATGAAAAAAACTTGCCCTGCACATCTGGGGTCCCTTTTCAACCATAGACAAAATCGTTGGGTGTGATAAGAACTGCTCTAGACTTTTGACTAATGGTACATAATAAAATAATTTGTCTTTGATGAAAATGTCTTTTGATCCTCCACATTTCATCCTGCATATGGTTCCAGCAATTGGAATTTCCTCTGCATCCAAACAGCTTCTTAATAACACTGTCCTGTCTAAATGTGTTGCAACGCCAGCAAAAGGGTCAATGAAATTGTCAAATATATCCATTGCATCTTTTTCAAGTTGACCTGATGTGCTTCCTGAATGCTTCTTTAGCACTGCCTCCATCTGCTTCCTGAGGTTGTCCAATAGTGATGATTGATACTGCTGTACCCCAGCAACAATATCATTCACACCTTTCTGAAAATGAGACAGTGAGAGAGGTGGGGATGTCATCAATCATGGAGGTTGGAACACACCATCATGTATACCTATGATATTCACATTTTCTTATGGACATATTCATTAACATAAGGACATAAGGGATCAACAATAGTAAGGTGGACAACCTAGCACTGAGAATGAACTCAACCATCACTGAACCACTACAAAATGCTCTGCATAATGTAACAAACCAAATGCTCTGTTCAGAAAAAGCATCTTACCTGTGAGAGATGATGCTTGGCTCTGGTATTTATCACAAAAGCAGTGGCATGTGTTATCAGATTCTAAAAGAAATGTTGACATTGAATGTAGTATCCTGAGGCTGGACATTACAAGTTCATGACAAGTATAATGTTTGTGACAGGAGAAGTGGTTGTGAAGACTGACTATGAATGCTATTAGTAAATCTAAGTACTTAAAAAAATATGGTAAATTTCAGTAGATTGCCACCAACCGAGTAACTTACTTGTTGCACTGTAACAGCTCCATGTTGGTCAATGACCCTTTGCCCATCATCTGAGTCAGATGGATGGAGTTGCTGATCAGTGATGCTGGAGTTAGCTAGAAGACTATCGGGTTGAATGTTGTCCTGTGAACCACACATCAAAGAAACAGATGATTATTTGAAATTGTATTTAGTGTCACCAATAGTGCTATTTAAGTGTTTTGTTCCTATTTATCATCGATTATTTTCACATCAACCCAGCTTTAGCCATAAGAGTCATTATGGCTACAATGATCGAATAGCCTAATGGACAGTATGATTTTGGTCCGTGTATCGTCTGTTCATTAAATTATTTTTTTAAATCCAGAGAACAAAAAAAATGCTAGCTAGCTACTTACTTGTTCCGGTGGTGCTTGGCTTTCCTCCGATGGCTGTTCATCTGGTCGGGTGCAATCAAGTAGGTGTTGAAGGTGGTTTCTCTTTACATGATGGAAGGAATTGTACACTATATTCCTCAGAGCATCCGTCAATACCACAGAGCAGCCAGAAATCAGGGCTGCCACTGTGAAATCTATTGATATGGCTCAATAACAGTTTTAATGAAAAAGTAATAAAAACGCAGCAGATAACGCACCGTCAAAGCATCTTGAACGTTACTAAACGCAAGTAAAACGTTCCCACTGCTTTCGATGAAAAGGGCGGAAAGAAGTGAAAATGATGTTCAGTATTTATAATAAAACCAAGTAATTTATTGGAGTAGAGAACAACACCACTGGGACTTTTAACTATACATGTATCACTCCGCTTTACAGGTGTTCTAATAACCGTTAATTACATTAACAATCGTTCTCTATCTTAAATTGTAACAAACTTCGCACCGCAAATATGAACATATTTCCACAAATAACATTTGAGTTAAATGATGAATGGTCGTCAGGAGAGGACGGTAACGTGTAGACCTACACAAAGTAGCAGTAGCAAGCTAGTGTGGAGGAAAATGTATATGTGTTGCTTGGCAACAGTCCAGTCCCAGACCAGTTGGGGAACTATGTGTTGCCGGAGCCAAATAAATGATGAAATAAATAAACAAATCATAATCTGTTGTCGCTTATTACTGTTAACTATGAAATTGCGCTTGTAGAACTGTTTTATAAAAGCAATATCACACTCGAGGTCGTGCTGTTATACTGCAATATTAATATCTTTGGCCTGCGGCCTCGTACCTACGACCGAATCACAGCCGTGCTGATATTCAGCACTCCCTCTCGTGTGATATTGCTTAACTGACGTACGTTCATCACATTATCTAGCTAAATAAGGGAGGCCTAAAAAACTAAAAAGTAAAATACGGTCCAAATCTTTGAGTCATCTAACAACACCATGAATGAAGATGGAATGGATGACACATATCCAGGCATGGACCATATATCAACCGCAGTATTAAAAGGTAATGTTCATTTGTTTACACCCGTCTACCTTTCTCCTTAGCAAGCTAACGTTAGCTAACGTTCATTTGAATTGGAAAGTTGGCAAACCAAGTTAGCATGCTAATTTTAACAAGGTAACGTTGCCTTTTTGCAGTTAATAACTGCACGAACGGCCATTCGTTGAAAAAACTTGAACTTTGGTTAGATTGAGTGCTTTATTGCCAGAAATAGTGTTAATGAGGTGTAAATGTGCCCTAATGACTGACACCGTCGATTATTTAGCTTCGCCGTCTTTGGCGCCCTTTCTATTGACAATAGAAAATCAATAGAAATGGCGCCAAAGACGGCGAAGCTAAATTATCGATGGTGTCAGTCATTGTCTACAATCTTAGCTAGGCAAGCAAAGATTAACTAAGGTTTTCAATATGGGAGACAATTTAGCGTTAACGTTAGTTTCATTAGCTTGCACTATCTTTTGGTTTAAAGTAATTGACTTAAACGTTCATGATATACTAGTAAACTCATTTTGTTAGCTAACATGAGCTATCTTGGTAAATCATTCCTGCATTAACTGGAAAGGGAAGACAGCATGCTAATGTCTCATAACCTATATCAACCTGACACTTTGCGTCTATAAACTATGATTTAGTTGCTAATTACTTAACTATTTTCCATGTGGTTTCATGTATTTTTTAGCTGCTAATATAAGCACAGACATGCTGCCCAGCCTCTAAGGAGGATTTACATGATCTCTTTCCCGGTCCAGAGCACTTCTTCAGAAGGAGAACCATTTGGAGATTTACTCATGGTGATAATGAGGTCATGTTAGATTTTGACATTTGGGAGACATTTAATCTAACCATGCAGACAGTGTTTCCTGTTATCAAAGTAGCATTTCCTGGCCATCATTACAATACATGTATCTACAGATCTACTTGTTTTGGTGTTTGCTGTTAGGTTGTTGTTACAGTGTGGTGTTCTTTGCCTTTATAATTACTATAGAATAAATGTATGTCTTATACAGGGTGAAGAATCAGACCTGTGTAGACCAGGCACCTCCTCTGGGACCTGGAGAGATCCCCACTATCTAGATGCAGCACCCCAGAGGTTGAACAGTTGGGTGGTAAGTACACAAATTGAAATAGTGGATAGTGTTTCCTTATAAATGCAACTTCTACTACTACTCTAAATGAGGGACTAGAAACCAAGTGACTATTTAGTCTTCAGTGTTTCCTGTGGAATGAGAGGTTTGGGGGGGTAGTACCAGCGGAATCACTGGTCTTAATTTCAGTCTACATTTTTAAATGTTAATTGGTCGGGTTTGTTATGTTTTCTGGCATCAGAAACTACTGAGAGGCCTACAGAACCAGGCGAGACATTATAAAACTCTACAGGAGATGTACAAAACCAAGGCCAGACCCAACCAGAAGGATGTTTCCCAGCTCCTGGACCTTGAATTCCAAGCAAGACGGGCCTTCATCGACTCTGATGCTACTAAGGAGCAGGACAGGCCTACCAAGATACTTCCCTGTATCTCTGCTTCAGAGAACTGGATCATGTAAGCAAATGTATTCATTTTAAGTAGGCCTATGCTTCTTTATCCTGGTTAACACCAGACCAAATCTCAAATGAGATGCGGTGTGGGAACTGAGCAGCGTGAGAAGCCATAGCAGGGACGGGGGTAAACTACTTCGGGCAAATGTAAAACAGTGAGCTCGCGAGAATTCGGTCTGGTTGTCTGTCATGTTATGGATGAACTCCGGCGGATCCTCGATCGAGGGAACTGCTTTATACCTGAACTGAAGACCTGCTGGGGGACCTTTTACAACAAGGCACAGTTTTATGTAGTGTTCAAAAAGGTAATGAAGCCACCGCTGCTGGACAAAGGTAATTACTGGCTCTGTTGACAATGGAGAATCCCATGAACAGATTCATTTTTGTTTAAATAACTGGCTGCAGTAAATCAAATGAAACTATTTTTGTTTTTAACAGTGAAGCACTCAATCGCTATGATGAAGGCTTTACCAGATATATTCCCATCACCTGTGGCTCCACTGAAGAAGTTAGGACATGCAAGTGAGGCTATGCTTCACATCCTTGAGGTAAGAAATGTGTGCATGTATTAGAATTTTCATTACTTAACCATAACATACAAAAAGTGTGAATTGTCTTTGTTGTCATATTTGTTTTTCTCTTTGTGTTTGTGTCAGTCTGCAGAAGACCCCAACACCTTTCTTCAGGAGAGACTACTCTTCAGCCCTGTCGTGATTATCTGCGAAACCAACTGCGTACTGGCCATTGGAACCATGCCTGTGGTGACCTTCCCAAAAGAGGACATCTATGCCAGCGTGACGTATCTCATGGCGCGTTATTACGCCTTTCACCTCACATATCCCAAGTGCATAGCCACACTCCTCTCTGTGCTGCAGACAGAAGTCCTCTCGTACGCCATCCACGACCGGGACGTGACTTCTTCATATAAAAAGGTTATGGCCGAGTGGAAAAAGTTCATTACTGACTAGGGTTACACAATAATAATAAAAATCATTTCTGGTCCCAATAACAGAACTGTGTGTACTGGCCCATCCAAGAACCGATCCGATAACCTTTAAGAAGTTAAAAAAGAAAATTAATCTAATTTCTTTTCACTTTATTGAGGACTCAGTATATCCAGAGGCTGATATGGGCAGAACAAAAGATGCAAAAACAACAATGGCCATTGGTGGTCAAGGTGAAAATGTAAGACCAATGGGAAGATACCAAACATAACAGTGCTTTAAACCTTCTTATAATAAACAACAAACACCCTGCCTATTTATTAAGCAAGCCAATCTCATTTCTAGTAGTAGTACAAGTACATTTATCTTAGTGAGGATTAATTATTTTAAGCACAATATGCTATTTTTCTGTAAATTCCTTGGCATATTGTAACGATTGCAGTAGTGGGTGTGGAGTCAGCCGCAGGAAACAGGAGTAGTTGCTAACGGGCTTTTAATGAATTGCACCATAAAAGAAAAGTACACCCACGAAAACACAACTGGGTGTGATCCAACAAACACAATGATCCAATAACACGTACCACTGCATCAACAACAGTCGACAACAGAAAGTAAGCCCGCACACAGAACAGGTGGGGAAACGGGCTTAAATACTCAACTAAACACTAATCATATACAGGTGCAAACAATCAAGACAAAACCAACAGAAAAGGGAAAAAGGGATCGGTGGCAGCTACTAGGCCGGTGACGACGACCGCCACCCGAACAGGGAGAGGAGTCACCCTCGGCAGGAGTCGTGACACATATTGCCTTATTTCAAGACGATTGCAATAGCATTGGATTCTAAATTTAAGCACATTTTCCTACATATTGAGAAGATAATTCTTAAATATTTTCTTTGTATCCAGACAAATGTACTTGTTTTTAGTGTAGCTGTACTGGTTTTAAGATATATTTACTAAACATACAGCCTTATTTCAAGATGATGGCACTAGCATTTTCTAAATTTAAGCACATTTTCCTACATATTCAGAAGATTATTCTTAAATATTTTCTTTGTATCCAGACAAATTACTTGTTTTTAGTCGAAACGCACTAGGTTTAAGATATCTGTGCGTTCTTTGAGACTAGATATTTTTACTTGTTTAAAACATCTTGGCAAGTAAAATTTTCCAGTTCTGTTAGCAGATAATTTTGCTTATTGTCACGACTCCTGCCGAGGGTGACTCCTCTCTCTCCCTGTTCGGGTGGCGCTCGGCGGTCGTCGTCACCGGCCTACTAGCTGCCACCGATGCCTTTTTCCTTTTCTGTTGGTTTTGACTTTATTGGTATCACCTGTGTTCCATTAGTGATTAGTTGGGTACTTAAGCCCGTTTCCCCACCTGTTCTGTGTGCGGGCTTTTTTCTTTCTTGCACTGTGTATTGTGTAAGTGGAATGTGTTTTTGGGTCATTGTATTTTGATTACACCCTGTTGTTATTTTGGGTGTATACTCTCTTTGATGGTGCATTTATTAAAGCACGATAGCAAACGCTCTTGTTTCCTGCGCCTTACTCCACACCCACTACATCAAGCGTTACACTTATTTAAGGTAATATTTCCTGCATTTTTTTGTTTTTTTTGTTTTTGAGAGCTGACTTTTTGCAGTGTATGTTGATTTGTTTAACCCTTTTGGGTTACTACATGATTCCAAATGTGTTATTTCACAGTTTTGATGTGTAGACTATTATTCTGCAATGTAGAAAATAGTTTAAAAATAGAAAAGCCCTTGAATGAGTAGTGTGTCCAAATGTTTATCTGGTTCTGTGTGTGTGTATCTACCCATCTATCTGTCTATTGGGGGATTGGAAATGATGCAGACAATTACATTGATGGAAGCCACAATCTATATGCGATATTAAAGCTGATCTACCCCCTAAAAAACAAATAAACATCTCACTTCGGTGCCTTTATCTCTCTCTCCGTCAGGCCTTCATCCGCCTTTACCTCGCCCACCACAAGGAGGAGCGCATCGACGTGCTGCAGCTGGCCCAAGAACCCTTCCTCATGCCCCCCTTCCGCAAGGCCCTGGCCACCGGTCCTGGGCCGTTGGCATCGGGCTCCACGCCCTCCACCTCCAGCGCATACACAGCAGTGCCTCGAACTGAGGCGCCCAACACCATCCCAGAGGGACCCTGTGGGGGCCACATTACTCAAACGCCCTCCCTTCTAGATAGGGGGATGGGGGAAGGAGGATGGAGGGGGTAAAAACAGACTAAAGGATGGAGGAGGAATATCTGAAGTGCCCTCCCTATCCTCACCCCTCCTAAGACATGAAGGGGCAGTGCCAGTCTATGGCTTGTCTGTAAGACCCAATGGCTGTACATGTACACACCCCTGCCACAATGAAGAGAAAGACCTTGCTTGGCCTGTCCAGTGGGCTGCATCACAGGGTCATAGGAAAACGGACTGAAGTCACAGTATGTTGTGTGTGTGCATACCTGTTTTCAGGGAAAACCAAACAGCTCAAATCAAATTGTATTTGTCACATATATGTGTTTAGCAGATGTTATTGCGGGTGTAGTGAAATGCTTGTAAGCTAGAAGCATTGCAGCCCTATCTGTCGGCACCATTTTCTTACGTATCCATTCCATTTGATATTTTGAGAGAAAGGCTTTTTTATAAATTATTGCTTGAGTTGTATCATAAGTTGAACTCTATATATTTCCCAATAATAGAATCAATTGCCCCCCTCCCTCTTTTTGAAGGGCACAAATGAAGGGGGAGTTTCTATTTTTGATGACCAAAGTTGAAGGCATGCCTGGCTGATACAACAATGTTACGTTTTACACACGTCTAACTGTCAAGTGAAAGAAAGAAATAATTTTCACTAGGATCATCACTTTTAACTGATTTGATCAGATTTAAATATTTTCTTGGATATTGGACTGGGAGTTTACTTTGTTATTTGGATGGTTGTCCATCTTTTTTTCATGAGGCTTTCCCCCAAAATGGAGAGGGAGAGACTTAATAGAAATGCATATAAACCATTTAACCGACTTTTGGTATAACTTTGTGGTTCGTTAGCAAGGAGTTACGTCAAAGATAATTCTCATTCATTGCAAATTGTGCAGTGTAACATTCTAAATTCCAACATGACTTAAATAATAGCAAAGTTATTTTAGTATATTGTGAAACATGATTTCACGCTTGAGCATAGGTGTGTTGTTTACCAGAGAAAAGCAGAATAGCCTAACTGGTAATACTCAAATATACACAGCCATACAGAGCTAGCTACATGCTACGTACAAGGCTAGCAACACAATGACTGCCTGAAGAGCCAATCTAAAAGTGCCTTCAGAAAGTATTCACACCACTTGACTTTTTCCACATTTTGTTGTATGGATTAAATTGAGTTTCACTGGCCTACACACAATCCCCCATAATGTGAAAGTGGAATTATGTTTATAGAGATTTTTACAAATTAATGAATTGAAAGTATTGTGTAAATACGTATTCAATCCCTTTGTTATGGCAAGCATGATGTTCAGGAGTAAAAATGTGCTTAACAAGTCACAAATTGCATGGACTCATCTGATAAGTGTTTAACAGGATTTTTGAATTACGACCTCATCTCTGTACCCGGCCCATACAGATAATTGTAAGGTCCCTCAGATGAGCAGTGAATTTCAAACACAGATTCAACCACAAACACCAGGGAGGTTTTCCCAAGCCTCGCAAAGCAGTGCACCTATTGGTAGGTGGGTAACAAAACAAACATACGTTGAATATCCCTTTGAGCATGGTGAAGTTGATAATTACACTTTGGATGGTGTATCAATATACCCAGTCAGTACCAAGACATTGGTGTCCTTCCTAACTCAGTTGCCGGAGAGGAAGGAAAACGCTCAAGGATTTCACCATGAGGTCAATGGTCACTACTATTGATATTTTTGAAACTTTTACTTTTACTTCACTACATTCCTAAAGAAAATAATGTACTTTTTACGCCATACATTTTCCCTGACAGCCAAAAGTACTACTTACATTTTGTCAGGAAAATGGTCCAATTCACGCACTTATCAAGAGAACATCCCTGGTCATCCCTACAGCCTCTGATCTAGCGGACTCACTAAACACAAATGCTTTGTTTGTAAATTAATGTCAGAGTGTTGTAGTGTGCTCCTGGCTATCCGTAAATAAAACAATAAAATATAAATTGTGCTGGCTGGTTTGCATAATATAAGGAATTTGAAATTATTAATACTTTTACTTTTGAAACTTAAGTATATTTTAAACCAAATACTTTTAGACTTTTGCTCATGTAGTATTTTACTGGGTGACTTTCAGTTTTACTTGAGTCATTTTCTATTAAGGTATCTTTACTTTTACTCAAGTATGACGTTTCAGTACTTTTCCCACACTGCTCTCCAGCAACTAAGTTAGGAATGACGCCTGTATTTTGTAGTGACGGTGTATTGATACACCATCTAAAGTGTCATTAATAACTTCACCATGCTCAAAGGAATATTCAATGTCTGCTTTTCCTATTTTTACCCATCTAACAATAGGTGCCCTTCTTTGCGAGGCATTGGAACCCTCCCTGGTCTTTGTGCTTGAATTTGTGCTTGAAATTCACTGCTCGACTGAGGGACCTTACAGATTCATTAATTATCTGAATTAATGAATAAAATGAAGAGCAGGTTACAGAGTTGTTGATTGTCCACTGTCAACATTCTGGAACTCTTGATGTCATAATCGACTCTTCTATTACATCATGTTGGGTCCATATCTTATGTATCTTTGACAGTGAACAGTAAACCCAAATCACTTTTACAAAGCACAGCTGACCAGTTAGTAGTTTGACTTGTAATTTGTACTGCCTACTTTTGAAAGACAATTTCTTTCATCAAAATGGCACAGCTCGCCCAGAAAGGTGGGCTGTGCAACATGAAGATGTTATTTTTGGCTGTTATTTTCTGTCTCCTATCGCCTGCTGCTACAAATGTGTTGGCTTCTTCGTCTTCGGACCAGAAGACTTTGATGCCAGTGAAGGACCACTCTGTTCGGAACAACCCTGACGCTACAAAAGAGACCAATTTTAAGACATTGCTGGAACAACTTGAGAGTTTACGGGTGAAAGACGATTCTTCTCCAGGTAATGTGGGCCAGTTGACAAAAGGATATTCCTCAAAAATTGCCAAGTACCCCTCGGAGCTTGTGGAGCCCCTGATTTCTGTTCCAGAGCACAAGCCTTTGATGCCAGTGAAGGACCACCCTGTTCAGGACATCCCCAATGTTGCAAAACTGACCAAAATGGTGCAAGTGGACCAGATGCTGGAACAACTTGAGAGGGTGAAAGATGATACTTTCACAGGTAAAGCTAAAGTCCCCCAGAAGATTGTGGAGAAACTTATTCCTTATCTACTGGCTTACAAGCAAACAGCATTACATGGTGACGATGACGTCTTCAAAGAAAATGTTCAGGCTTCAGCTCCAAAAGCTCAGAAGAGCACCCTGAAGATCAAACCCAGAGTCAACATATTGACCGACCCTTCTTACTCCGAGCCACTTGTGAAGGTGAACCTGATTTTGGGGATCTTTTTCTATGGCTTCATCGTAATAGTGGTTCTCTATGATGCTGTGAGAATCTCCAAGGAGGCTAGAAGGAGATCTGATGCTATGGCCGCTGCCAGGCTGAAGAAAAGACAACCAGCCACCGATGAACCACAGACACTGGTGTCCAGAGTTCGGGAGAGCATATCTTCACACTTTGGTTTGAAACAGGCATCATCCACACCACAGTGTGCCCACATTTCTGACAATTCGGCAAAAGAGTTGCACAAGTCAAAGGAGTCAACCTCCACCAAGGACAAATCTGAAACGGTAAAGAGACCCGGAAAGAGTGCCGTCAGCCTGAGAGAGTGTGAGCCACCTCTGCCTAGCATCCCAGAGAACTTTCTTGTGCCTGACTCTGAGCCTGCCATCCAGGTGGCATTGAACCCATTCGACACCAAGCTAGCCGAAGTTGTATCTCACAATACTGAGGCATCCAACTACGAGGCAACCGAGAAGCCCTGCTACACACATTCCGGACTCACTGAGGTTTGTGTCGATTAAGACCGAGGACTACTTCTTAAACCAAGTGACATTGAATAAAAGCAGCAGATATTGAATCACCAAATGAGATCACATGGAGACTGCCACCTTTGAAGACTTATTTTTTCTGTTTGTAAATGAATATAATTACTTTAGAATAGTAATAAAAATATATTGCATTTAAAATGTATGTTTTAAGTCATTTTTGGGTATTTTGATTTGTTGTTGTACATGAATAAGAACCATTATTTAATTGATAAAATAGATTTTTTGGAGAAAAAAATAGTTTAACAAATGATTCTTCTGTACTGTTGTATAGTTTTTTGCCAGTAGTTCTGAATATAGCCCTCACAAGCCCAAAGTGTCCCTGAAAATGTTGTGCTATGTCAGATATGTGCAGATACAGTGCCTTCAGAATGTATTCATACCACTTGACTCAATTCACATTTTGTTGTGTTACAGCCTGAATTCAAAATGGATTAAATATATTTTTGTCTCACTCATCTACACATAAGACCCCATAATGATAATGTGAAAACATGTTTTTTTGAAATTTTTGCACATTTATTGAAAATAAAATATACAATATCTAATTTACATAAGTATTCACACCCCTAAGTCAATACATGTTATAATCCCCTTTGGCAGCAATTACAGCTGTGGGTCTTTCTGGGTAAGCCTCTCAGTGTTTTGTACACCTCGATTGTACGATATTTGCCCATTATTATAAAAAAAAATCTTCAAGCTCTGTCAAATTGATTGTTGATCATTGATAGACAACCATTGTGAAGTCTTGCCATATATTTATTTTATTCTTTATTTTTATTTGACCCATGTCATAGTGGTTTATAAGTCAGTATTTGTGAATTGGGTTGTGTTTTTCTGTGGATTCATGTTTATTGTATTGCTATTGAACTTTGACCATTGAAATCTGAGAGACCCTCAGATTAAGATAGAGTTGGGTGCACCCTAGTAAACTATAGGCAGGATATTTGGCCAGTATCTAAGTCTATTGTACTGTTGATGTATTTCATTCATATTGAGCTCATTGTACAAATTTCACATATCAATATTTCCTCAAGGTGATTAATTTTTTTCTAAGTATTTTTATTTACAAAATACACGCCGGCATTATTTTTCTAAATTATTCAGTTATGTGGTTTTAATTTCTCCCTACTGCTCCAGTAGCGAACCTAACTTGTCCAATAGAGTTTAAGCTTAAACATAGTGTTTAGAGTGTTTAGCAATTGTTACATAAGCAACTCCAGTATAGATTTGGCCTTGTGTTGTAGGTTATTGTCCTGCTGAAAGGTGAATTAATCTCCCAGTGTCTAACGGAACCAGGTTTTTCTCTAGGATTTTGCCTGTGCTTAGCTCCATTCCCTTTCTTTTTTATCCTGAAAAACTCCCCAGTCCTTAACTATTACAAGCATACCCATAACATGATGCAGCCACCACTATGCTTGAAAATATGGAGCGTGGTACTCAGTAATGTGCTGTATTGGATTTGCCCCAAATATAACGCTTGTATTAGGGACAAAAAGTTAATTGCTTTGCCACATTTTTTGCAGTATTACTTCAGTGCCTTGTTGCAAACAGGATGCATGTTCTGGAATATTTTTTATTCTGTACTGTCTTCCTTCTTTTCACTCTGTCAATTAGGTTAGTATTGTGGAGTAACTACAATGTTGTTGATCCATCCTCCATCACAGCCATTCAACTCTGTAACTGTTTTAAAGTCACCATTGGCCTCATGGTGAAATTCCTGAGCAGTTTACTTCCTCTCCAGCAGTGGTGTAAAGTAGTTAAGTAAAACTACTTTAAAGTACTACTTAAGGAGTTTTTGTGGGTATCTGTACATTACATGAGTAGTGTGTCCAAATGTTTATCTGGTTCTGTGTGTGTGTATCTACCTATCTATCTGTCTATTGGGGGATTGGAAATGATGCAGACAATTACATTGATGGAAGCCACAATCTATATGCGATATTAAAGCTGATCTACCCCCTAAAAAACAAATAAACATCTCACTTCGGTGCCTTTATCTCTCTCTCCGTCAGGCCTTCATCCGCCTTTACCTCGCCCACCACAAGGAGGAGCGCATCGACGTGCTGCAGCTGGCCCAAGAACCCTTCCTCATGCCCCCCTTCCGCAAGGCCCTGGCCACCGGTCCTGGGCCGTTGGCATCGGGCTCCACGCCCTCCACCTCCAGCGCATACACAGCAGTGCCTCGAACTGAGGCGCCCAACACCATCCCAGAGGGACCCTGTGGGGGCCACATTACTCAAACGCCCTCCCTTCTAGATAGGGGGATGGGGGAAGGAGGATGGAGGGGGTAAAAACAGACTAAAGGATGGAGGAGGAATATCTGACGTGCCCTCCCTATCCTCACCCCTCCTAAGACATGAAGGGGCAGTGCCAGTCTATGGCTTGTCTGTAAGACCCAATGGCTGTACATGTACACACCCCTGCCACAATGAAGAGAAAGACCTTGCTTGGCCTGTCCAGTGGGCTGCATCACAGGGTCATAGGAAAACAGACTGAAGTCACAGTATGTTGTGTGTGTGCATACCTGTTTTCGGGGAAAACCAAACAGCTCAAATCAAATTGTATTTGTCACATATATGTGTTTAGCAGATGTTATTGCGGGTGTAGCGAAATGCTTGTAAGCTAGAAGCATTGCAGCCCTATCTGTCAGCACCATTTTCTTACGTATCCATTCCATTTGATATTTTGAGAGAAAGGCTTTTTTATAAATTATTGCTTGAGTTGTATCATAAGTTGAACTCTATATATTTCCCAATAATAGAATCAATTGCCCCCTCCCTCTTTTTGAAGGGCACAAATGAAGGGGGAGTTTCTATTTTTGATGACCAAAGTTGAAGGCATGCCTGGCTGATACAACAATGTTACGTTTTACACACGTCTAACTGTCAAGTGAAAGAAAGAAATAATTTTCACTAGGATCATCACTTTTAACTGATTTGATCAGATTTAAATATTTTCTTGGATATTGGACTGGGAGTTTACTTTGTTATTTGGATGGTTGTCCATCTTTTTTTCATGAGGCTTTCCCCCAAAATGGAGAGGGAGAGACTTAATAGAAATGCATATAAACCATTTAACCGACTTTTGGTATAACTTTGTGGTTCGTTAGCAAGGAGTTACGTCAAAGATAATTCTCATTCATTGCAAATTGTGCAGTGTAACATTCTAAATTCCAACATGACTTAAATAATAGCAAAGTTATTTTAGTATATTGTGAAACATGATTTCACGCTTGAGCATAGGTGTGTTGTTTACCAGAGAAAAGCAGAATAGCCTAACTGGTAATACTCAAATATACACAGCCATACAGAGCTAGCTACATGCTACGTACAAGGCTAGCAACACAATGACTGCCTGAAGAGCCAATCTAAAAGTGCCTTCAGAAAGTATTCACACCACTTTACTTTTTCCACATTTTGTTGTATGGATTAAATTGAGTTTCACTGGCCTACACACAATCCCCCATAATGTGAAAGTGGAATTATGTTTATAGCACAGCTGACCAGTTAGTAGTTTGACTTGTAATTTGTACTGCCTACTTTTGAAAGACAATTTCTTTCATCAAAATGGCACAGCTCGCCCAGAAAGGTGGGCTGTGCAACATGAAGATGTTATTTTTGGCTGTTATTTTCTGTCTCCTATCGCCTGCTGCTACAAATGTGTTGGCTTCTTCGTCTTCGGACCAGAAGACTTTGATGCCAGTGAAGGACCACTCTGTTCGGAACAACCCTGACGCTACAAAAGAGACCAATTTTAAGACATTGCTGGAACAACTTGAGAGTTTACGGGTGAAAGACGATTCTTCTCCAGGTAATGTGGGCCAGTTGACAAAAGGATATTCCTCAAAAATTGCCAAGTACCCCTCGGAGCTTGTGGAGCCCCTGATTTCTGTTCCAGAGCACAAGCCTTTGATGCCAGTGAAGGACCACCCTGTTCAGGACATCCCCAATGTTGCAAAACTGACCAAAATGGTGCAAGTGGACCAGATGCTGGAACAACTTGAGAGGGTGAAAGATGATACTTTCACAGGTAAAGCTAAAGTCCCCCAGAAGATTGTGGAGAAACTTATTCCTTATCTACTGGCTTACAAGCAAACAGCATTACATGGTGACGATGACGTCTTCAAAGAAAATGTTCAGGCTTCAGCTCCAAAAGCTCAGAAGAGCACCCTGAAGATCAAACCCAGAGTCAACATATTGACCGACCCTTCTTACTCCGAGCCACTTGTGAAGGTGAACCTGATTTTGGGGATCTTTTTCTATGGCTTCATCGTAATAGTGGTTCTCTATGATGCTGTGAGAATCTCCAAGGAGGCTAGAAGGAGATCTGATGCTATGGCCGCTGCCAGGCTGAAGAAAAGACAACCAGCCACCGATGAACCACAGACACTGGTGTCCAGAGTTCGGGAGAGCATATCTTCACACTTTGGTTTGAAACAGGCATCATCCACACCACAGTGTGCCCACATTTCTGACAATTCGGCAAAAGAGTTGCACAAGTCAAAGGAGTCAACCTCCACCAAGGACAAATCTGAAACGGTAAAGAGACCCGGAAAGAGTGCCGTCAGCCTGAGAGAGTGTGAGCCACCTCTGCCTAGCATCCCAGAGAACTTTCTTGTGCCTGACTCTGAGCCTGCCATCCAGGTGGCATTGAACCCATTCGACACCAAGCTAGCCGAAGTTGTATCTCACAATACTGAGGCATCCAACTACGAGGCAACCGAGAAGCCCTGCTACACACATTCCGGACTCACTGAGGTTTGTGTCGATTAAGACCGAGGACTACTTCTTAAACCAAGTGACATTGAATAAAAGCAGCAGATATTGAATCACCAAATGAGATCACATGGAGACTGCCACCTTTGAAGACTTATTTTTTCTGTTTGTAAATGAATATAATTACTTTAGAATAGTAATAAAAATATATTGCATTTAAAATGTATGTTTTAAGTCATTTTTGGGTATTTTGATTTGTTGTTGTACATGAATAAGAACCATTATTTAATTGATAAAATAGATTTTTTGGAGAAAAAAATAGTTTAACAAATGATTCTTCTGTACTGTTGTATAGTTTTTTGCCAGTAGTTCTGAATATAGCCCTCACAAGCCCAAAGTGTCCCTGAAAATGTTGTGCTATGTCAGATATGTGCAGATACAGTGCCTTCAGAATGTATTCATACCACTTGACTCAATTCACATTTTGTTGTGTTACAGCCTGAATTCAAAATGGATTAAATATATTTTTGTCTCACTCATCTACACATAAGACCCCATAATGATAATGTGAAAACATGTTTTTTTGAAATTTTTGCACATTTATTGAAAATAAAATATACAATATCTAATTTACATAAGTATTCACACCCCTAAGTCAATACATGTTATAATCCCCTTTGGCAGCAATTACAGCTGTGGGTCTTTCTGGGTAAGCCTCTCAGTGCTTTGTACACCTCGATTGTACGATATTTGCCCATTATTATAAAAAAAAATCTTCAAGCTCTGTCAAATTGATTGTTGATCATTGATAGACAACCATTGTGAAGTCTTGCCATATATTTATTTTATTCTTTATTTTTATTTGACCCATGTCATAGTGGTTTATAAGTCAGTATTTGTGAATTGGGTTGTGTTTTTCTGTGGATTCATGTTTATTGTATTGCTATTGAACTTTGACCATTGAAATCTGAGAGACCCTCAGATTAAGATAGAGTTGGGTGCACCCTAGTAAACTATAGGCAGGATATTTGGCCGGTATCTAAGTCTATTGTACTGTTGATGTATTTCATTCATATTGAGCTCATTGTACAAATTTCACATATCAATATTTCCTCAAGGTGATTAATATTTTTTCTAAGTATTTTTATTTACAAAATACACGCCGGCATTATTTTTCTAAATTATTCAGTTATGTGGTTTTCATTTCTCCCTACTGCTCCAGTAGTGAACCTAACTGGTCCAATAGAGTTTAAGCTTAAACATAGTGTTTAGAGTGTTTAGCAATTGTTACATAAGCAACTCCAGTATAGATTTGGCCTTGTGTTGTAGGTTATTGTCCTGCTGAAAGGTGAATTAATCTCCCAGTGTCTAACGGAACCAGGTTTTTCTCTAGGATTTTGCCTGTGCTTAGCTCCATTCCCTTTCTTTTTTATCCTGAAAAACTCCCCAGTCCTTAACTATTACAAGCATACCCATAACATGATGCAGCCACCACTATGCTTGAAAATATGGAGCGTGGTACTCAGTAATGTGCTGTATTGGATTTGCCCCAAATATAACGCTTGTATTAGGGACAAAAAGTTAATTGCTTTGCCACATTTTTTGCAGTATTACTTCAGTGCCTTGTTGCAAACAGGATGCATGTTCTGGAATATTTTTTATTCTGTACTGTCTTCCTTCTTTTCACTCTGTCAATTAGGTTAGTATTGTGGAGTAACTACAATGTTGTTGATCCATCCTCCATCACAGCCATTCAACTCTGTAACTGTTTTAAAGTCACCATTGGCCTCATGGTGAAATTCCTGAGCAGTTTACTTCCTCTCCAGCAGTGGTGTAAAGTAGTTAAGTAAAACTACTTTAAAGTACTACTTAAGGAGTTTTTGTGGGTATCTGTACATTACATGAGTAGTGTGTCCAAATGTTTATCTGGTTCTGTGTGTGTGTATCTACCTATCTATCTGTCTATTGGGGGATTGGAAATGATGCAGACAATTACATTGATGGAAGCCACAATCTATATGCGATATTAAAGCTGATCTACCCCCTAAAAAACAAATAAACATCTCACTTCGGTGCCTTTATCTCTCTCTCCGTCAGGCCTTCATCCGCCTTTACCTCGCCCACCACAAGGAGGAGCGCATCGACGTGCTGCAGCTGGCCCAAGAACCCTTCCTCATGCCCCCCTTCCGCAAGGCCCTGGCCACCGGTCCTGGGCCGTTGGCATCGGGCTCCACGCCCTCCACCTCCAGCGCATACACAGCAGTGCCTCGAACTGAGGCGCCCAACACCATCCCAGAGGGACCCTGTGGGGGCCACATTACTCAAACGCCCTCCCTTCTAGATAGGGGGATGGGGGAAGGAGGATGGAGGGGGTAAAAACAGACTAAAGGATGGAGGAGGAATATCTGAAGTGCCCTCCCTATCCTCACCCCTCCTAAGACATGAAGGGGCAGTGCCAGTCTATGGCTTGTCTGTAAGACCCAATGGCTGTACATGTACACACCCCTGCCACAATGAAGAGAAAGACCTTGCTTGGCCTGTCCAGTGGGCTGCATCACAGGGTCATAGGAAAACGGACTGAAGTCACAGTATGTTGTGTGTGTGCATACCTGTTTTCAGGAAAACCAAACAGCTCAAATCAAATTGTATTTGTCACATATATGTGTTTAGCAGATGTTATTGCGGGTGTAGTGAAATGCTTGTAAGCTAGAAGCATTGCAGCCCTATCTGTCGGCACCATTTTCTTACGTATCCATTCCATTTGATATTTTGAGAGAAAGGCTTTTTTATAAATTATTGCTTGAGTTGTATCATAAGTTGAACTCTATATATTTCCCAATAATAGAATCAATTGCCCCCCTCCCTCTTTTTGAAGGGCACAAATGAAGGGGGAGTTTCTATTTTTGATGACCAAAGTTGAAGGCATGCCTGGCTGATACAACAATGTTACGTTTTACACACGTCTAACTGTCAAGTGAAAGAAAGAAATAATTTTCACTAGGATCATCACTTTTAACTGATTTGATCAGATTTAAATATTTTCTTGGATATTGGACTGGGAGTTTACTTTGTTATTTGGATGGTTGTCCATCTTTTTTTCATGAGGCTTTCCCCCAAAATGGAGAGGGAGAGACTTAATAGAAATGCATATAAACCATTTAACCGACTTTTGGTATAACTTTGTGGTTCGTTAGCAAGGAGTTACGTCAAAGATAATTCTCATTCATTGCAAATTGTGCAGTGTAACATTCTAAATTCCAACATGACTTAAATAATAGCAAAGTTATTTTAGTATATTGTGAAACATGATTTCACGCTTGAGCATAGGTGTGTTGTTTACCAGAGAAAAGCAGAATAGCCTAACTGGTAATACTCAAATATACACAGCCATACAGAGCTAGCTACATGCTACGTACAAGGCTAGCAACACAATGACTGCCTGAAGAGCCAATCTAAAAGTGCCTTCAGAAAGTATTCACACCACTTGACTTTTTCCACATTTTGTTGTATGGATTAAATTGAGTTTCACTGGCCTACACACAATCCCCCATAATGTGAAAGTGGAATTATGTTTATAGAGATTTTTACAAATTAATGAATTGAAAGTATTGTGTAAATACGTATTCAATCCCTTTGTTATGGCAAGCATGATGTTCAGGAGTAAAAATGTGCTTAACAAGTCACAAATTGCATGGACTCATCTGATAAGTGTTTAACAGGATTTTTGAATTACGACCTCATCTCTGTACCCGGCCCATACAGATAATTGTAAGGTCCCTCAGATGAGCAGTGAATTTCAAACACAGATTCAACCACAAACACCAGGGAGGTTTTCCCAAGCCTCGCAAAGCAGTGCACCTATTGGTAGGTGGGTAACAAAACAAACATACGTTGAATATCCCTTTGAGCATGGTGAAGTTGATAATTACACTTTGGATGGTGTATCAATATACCCAGTCAGTACCAAGACATTGGTGTCCTTCCTAACTCAGTTGCCGGAGAGGAAGGAAAACGCTCAAGGATTTCACCATGAGGTCAATGGTCACTACTATTGATATTTTTGAAACTTTTACTTTTACTTCACTACATTCCTAAAGAAAATAATGTACTTTTTACGCCATACATTTTCCCTGACAGCCAAAAGTACTACTTACATTTTGTCAGGAAAATGGTCCAATTCACGCACTTATCAAGAGAACATCCCTGGTCATCCCTACAGCCTCTGATCTAGCGGACTCACTAAACACAAATGCTTTGTTTGTAAATTAATGTCAGAGTGTTGTAGTGTGCTCCTGGCTATCCGTAAATAAAACAATAAAATATAAATTGTGCTGGCTGGTTTGCATAATATAAGGAATTTGAAATTATTAATACTTTTACTTTTGAAACTTAAGTATATTTTAAACCAAATACTTTTAGACTTTTGCTCATGTAGTATTTTACTGGGTGACTTTCAGTTTTACTTGAGTCATTTTCTATTAAGGTATCTTTACTTTACTCAAGTATGACGTTTCAGTACTTTTCGAGTCATTTCTATTAAGGTATCTTTACTTTTACTCAGTATGACGTTTCAGTACTTTTCCCACACTGCTCTCCAGCAACTAAGTTAGGAATGACGCCTGTATTTGTAGTGACGGTGTATTGATACACCATCTAAAGTGTCATTAATAACTTCACCATGCTCAAAGGAATATTCAATGTCTGCTTTTCCTATTTTTACCCATCTAACAATAGGTGCCCTTCTTTGCGAGGCATTGGAACCCTCCCTGGTCTTTGTGCTTGAATTTGTGCTTGAAATTCACTGCTCGACTGAGGGACCTTACAGATTCATTAATTATCTGAATTAATGAATAAAATGAAGAGCAGGTTACAGAGTTGTTGATTGTCCACTGTCAACATTCTGGAACTCTTGATGTCATAATCGACTCTTCTATTACATCATGTTGGGTCCATATCTTATGTATCTTTGACAGTGAACAGTAAACCCAAATCACTTTTACAAAGCACAGCTGACCAGTTAGTAGTTTGACTTGTAATTTGTACTGCCTACTTTTGAAAGACAATTTCTTTCATCAAAATGGCACAGCTCGCCCAGAAAGGTGGGCTGTGCAACATGAAGATGTTATTTTTGGCTGTTATTTTCTGTCTCCTATCGCCTGCTGCTACAAATGTGTTGGCTTCTTCGTCTTCGGACCAGAAGACTTTGATGCCAGTGAAGGACCACTCTGTTCGGAACAACCCTGACGCTACAAAAGAGACCAATTTTAAGACATTGCTGGAACAACTTGAGAGTTTACGGGTGAAAGACGATTCTTCTCCAGGTAATGTGGGCCAGTTGACAAAAGGATATTCCTCAAAAATTGCCAAGTACCCCTCGGAGCTTGTGGAGCCCCTGATTTCTGTTCCAGAGCACAAGCCTTTGATGCCAGTGAAGGACCACCCTGTTCAGGACATCCCCAATGTTGCAAAACTGACCAAAATGGTGCAAGTGGACCAGATGCTGGAACAACTTGAGAGGGTGAAAGATGATACTTTCACAGGTAAAGCTAAAGTCCCCCAGAAGATTGTGGAGAAACTTATTCCTTATCTACTGGCTTACAAGCAAACAGCATTACATGGTGACGATGACGTCTTCAAAGAAAATGTTCAGGCTTCAGCTCCAAAAGCTCAGAAGAGCACCCTGAAGATCAAACCCAGAGTCAACATATTGACCGACCCTTCTTACTCCGAGCCACTTGTGAAGGTGAACCTGATTTTGGGGATCTTTTTCTATGGCTTCATCGTAATAGTGGTTCTCTATGATGCTGTGAGAATCTCCAAGGAGGCTAGAAGGAGATCTGATGCTATGGCCGCTGCCAGGCTGAAGAAAAGACAACCAGCCACCGATGAACCACAGACACTGGTGTCCAGAGTTCGGGAGAGCATATCTTCACACTTTGGTTTGAAACAGGCATCATCCACACCACAGTGTGCCCACATTTCTGACAATTCGGCAAAAGAGTTGCACAAGTCAAAGGAGTCAACCTCCACCAAGGACAAATCTGAAACGGTAAAGAGACCCGGAAAGAGTGCCGTCAGCCTGAGAGAGTGTGAGCCACCTCTGCCTAGCATCCCAGAGAACTTTCTTGTGCCTGACTCTGAGCCTGCCATCCAGGTGGCATTGAACCCATTCGACACCAAGCTAGCCGAAGTTGTATCTCACAATACTGAGGCATCCAACTACGAGGCAACCGAGAAGCCCTGCTACACACATTCCGGACTCACTGAGGTTTGTGTCGATTAAGACCGAGGACTACTTCTTAAACCAAGTGACATTGAATAAAAGCAGCAGATATTGAATCACCAAATGAGATCACATGGAGACTGCCACCTTTGAAGACTTATTTTTTCTGTTTGTAAATGAATATAATTACTTTAGAATAGTAATAAAAATATATTGCATTTAAAATGTATGTTTTAAGTCATTTTTGGGTATTTTGATTTGTTGTTGTACATGAATAAGAACCATTATTTAATTGATAAAATAGATTTTTTGGAGAAAAAAATAGTTTAACAAATGATTCTTCTGTACTGTTGTATAGTTTTTTGCCAGTAGTTCTGAATATAGCCCTCACAAGCCCAAAGTGTCCCTGAAAATGTTGTGCTATGTCAGATATGTGCAGATACAGTGCCTTCAGAATGTATTCATACCACTTGACTCAATTCACATTTTGTTGTGTTACAGCCTGAATTCAAAATGGATTAAATATATTTTTGTCTCACTCATCTACACATAAGACCCCATAATGATAATGTGAAAACATGTTTTTTTGAAATTTTTGCACATTTATTGAAAATAAAATATACAATATCTAATTTACATAAGTATTCACACCCCTAAGTCAATACATGTTATAATCCCCTTTGGCAGCAATTACAGCTGTGGGTCTTTCTGGGTAAGCCTCTCAGTGCTTTGTACACCTCGATTGTACGATATTTGCCCATTATTATAAAAAAAAATCTTCAAGCTCTGTCAAATTGATTGTTGATCATTGATAGACAACCATTGTGAAGTCTTGCCATATATTTATTTTATTCTTTATTTTTATTTGACCCATGTCATAGTGGTTTATAAGTCAGTATTTGTGAATTGGGTTGTGTTTTTCTGTGGATTCATGTTTATTGTATTGCTATTGAACTTTGACCATTGAAATCTGAGAGACCCTCAGATTAAGATAGAGTTGGGTGCACCCTAGTAAACTATAGGCAGGATATTTGGCCGGTATCTAAGTCTATTGTACTGTTGATGTATTTCATTCATATTGAGCTCATTGTACAAATTTCACATATCAATATTTCCTCAAGGTGATTAATATTTTTTCTAAGTATTTTTATTTACAAAATACACGCCGGCATTATTTTTCTAAATTATTCAGTTATGTGGTTTTCATTTCTCCCTACTGCTCCAGTAGTGAACCTAACTGGTCCAATAGAGTTTAAGCTTAAACATAGTGTTTAGAGTGTTTAGCAATTGTTACATAAGCAACTCCAGTATAGATTTGGCCTTGTGTTGTAGGTTATTGTCCTGCTGAAAGGTGAATTAATCTCCCAGTGTCTAACGGAACCAGGTTTTTCTCTAGGATTTTGCCTGTGCTTAGCTCC
This sequence comes from Salmo trutta, assembly GCF_901001165.1. Lineage (NCBI taxonomy): Eukaryota > Metazoa > Chordata > Actinopteri > Salmoniformes > Salmonidae > Salmo > Salmo trutta. The sequence goes on along the minus strand of NC_042958.1, from coordinate 63,573,696 downwards.
ATTCCCTTTCTTTTTTATCCTGAAAAACTCCCCAGTCCTTAACTATTACAAGCATACCCATAACATGATGCAGCCACCACTATGCTTGAAAATATGGAGCGTGGTACTCAGTAATGTGCTGTATTGGATTTGCCCCAAATATAACGCTTGTATTAGGGACAAAAAGTTAATTGCTTTGCCACATTTTTTGCAGTATTACTTCAGTGCCTTGTTGCAAACAGGATGCATGTTCTGGAATATTTTTTATTCTGTACTGTCTTCCTTCTTTTCACTCTGTCAATTAGGTTAGTATTGTGGAGTAACTACAATGTTGTTGATCCATCCTCCATCACAGCCATTCAACTCTGTAACTGTTTTAAAGTCACCATTGGCCTCATGGTGAAATTCCTGAGCAGTTTACTTCCTCTCCAGCAGTGGTGTAAAGTAGTTAAGTAAAACTACTTTAAAGTACTACTTAAGGAGTTTTTGTGGGTATCTGTACATTACATGAGTAGTGTGTCCAAATGTTTATCTGGTTCTGTGTGTGTGTATCTACCTATCTATCTGTCTATTGGGGGATTGGAAATGATGCAGACAATTACATTGATGGAAGCCACAATCTATATGCGATATTAAAGCTGATCTACCCCCTAAAAAACAAATAAACATCTCACTTCGGTGCCTTTATCTCTCTCTCCGTCAGGCCTTCATCCGCCTTTACCTCGCCCACCACAAGGAGGAGCGCATCGACGTGCTGCAGCTGGCCCAAGAACCCTTCCTCATGCCCCCCTTCCGCAAGGCCCTGGCCACCGGTCCTGGGCCGTTGGCATCGGGCTCCACGCCCTCCACCTCCAGCGCATACACAGCAGTGCCTCGAACTGAGGCGCCCAACACCATCCCAGAGGGACCCTGTGGGGGCCACATTACTCAAACGCCCTCCCTTCTAGATAGGGGGATGGGGGAAGGAGGATGGAGGGGGTAAAAACAGACTAAAGGATGGAGGAGGAATATCTGAAGTGCCCTCCCTATCCTCACCCCTCCTAAGACATGAAGGGGCAGTGCCAGTCTATGGCTTGTCTGTAAGACCCAATGGCTGTACATGTACACACCCCTGCCACAATGAAGAGAAAGACCTTGCTTGGCCTGTCCAGTGGGCTGCATCACAGGGTCATAGGAAAACGGACTGAAGTCACAGTATGTTGTGTGTGTGCATACCTGTTTTCAGGAAAACCAAACAGCTCAAATCAAATTGTATTTGTCACATATATGTGTTTAGCAGATGTTATTGCGGGTGTAGTGAAATGCTTGTAAGCTAGAAGCATTGCAGCCCTATCTGTCGGCACCATTTTCTTACGTATCCATTCCATTTGATATTTTGAGAGAAAGGCTTTTTTATAAATTATTGCTTGAGTTGTATCATAAGTTGAACTCTATATATTTCCCAATAATAGAATCAATTGCCCCCCTCCCTCTTTTTGAAGGGCACAAATGAAGGGGGAGTTTCTATTTTTGATGACCAAAGTTGAAGGCATGCCTGGCTGATACAACAATGTTACGTTTTACACACGTCTAACTGTCAAGTGAAAGAAAGAAATAATTTTCACTAGGATCATCACTTTTAACTGATTTGATCAGATTTAAATATTTTCTTGGATATTGGACTGGGAGTTTACTTTGTTATTTGGATGGTTGTCCATCTTTTTTTCATGAGACTTTCCCCCAAAATGGAGAGGGAGAGACTTAATAGAAATGCATATAAACCATTTAACCGACTTTTGGTATAACTTTGTGGTTCGTTAGCAAGGAGTTACGTCAAAGATAATTCTCATTCATTGCAAATTGTGCAGTGTAACATTCTAAATTCCAACATGACTTAAATAATAGCAAAGTTATTTTAGTATATTGTGAAACATGATTTCACGCTTGAGCATAGGTGTGTTGTTTACCAGAGAAAAGCAGAATAGCCTAACTGGTAATACTCAAATATACACAGCCATACAGAGCTAGCTACATGCTACGTACAAGGCTAGCAACACAATGACTGCCTGAAGAGCCAATCTAAAAGTGCCTTCAGAAAGTATTCACACCACTTGACTTTTTCCACATTTTGTTGTATGGATTAAATTGAGTTTCACTGGCCTACACACAATCCCCCATAATGTGAAAGTGGAATTATGTTTATAGAGATTTTTACAAATTAATGAATTGAAAGTATTGTGTAAATACGTATTCAATCCCTTTGTTATGGCAAGCATGATGTTCAGGAGTAAAAATGTGCTTAACAAGTCACAAATTGCATGGACTCATCTGATAAGTGTTTAACAGGATTTTTGAATTACGACCTCATCTCTGTACCCGGCCCATACAGATAATTGTAAGGTCCCTCAGATGAGCAGTGAATTTCAAACACAGATTCAACCACAAACACCAGGGAGGTTTTCCCAAGCCTCGCAAAGCAGTGCACCTATTGGTAGGTGGGTAACAAAACAAACATACGTTGAATATCCCTTTGAGCATGGTGAAGTTGATAATTACACTTTGGATGGTGTATCAATATACCCAGTCAGTACCAAGACATTGGTGTCCTTCCTAACTCAGTTGCCGGAGAGGAAGGAAAACGCTCAAGGATTTCACCATGAGGTCAATGGTCACTACTATTGATATTTTTGAAACTTTTACTTTTACTTCACTACATTCCTAAAGAAAATAATGTACTTTTTACGCCATACATTTTCCCTGACAGCCAAAAGTACTACTTACATTTTGTCAGGAAAATGGTCCAATTCACGCACTTATCAAGAGAACATCCCTGGTCATCCCTACAGCCTCTGATCTAGCGGACTCACTAAACACAAATGCTTTGTTTGTAAATTAATGTCAGAGTGTTGTAGTGTGCTCCTGGCTATCCGTAAATAAAACAATAAAATATAAATTGTGCTGGCTGGTTTGCATAATATAAGGAATTTGAAATTATTAATACTTTTACTTTTGAAACTTAAGTATATTTTAAACCAAATACTTTTAGACTTTTGCTCATGTAGTATTTTACTGGGTGACTTTCAGTTTTACTTGAGTCATTTTCTATTAAGGTATCTTTACTTTTACTCAAGTATGACGTTTCAGTACTTTTCCCACACTGCTCTCCAGCAACTAAGTTAGGAATGACGCCTGTATTTTGTAGTGACGGTGTATTGATACACCATCTAAAGTGTCATTAATAACTTCACCATGCTCAAAGGAATATTCAATGTCTGCTTTTCCTATTTTTACCCATCTAACAATAGGTGCCCTTCTTTGCGAGGCATTGGAACCCTCCCTGGTCTTTGTGCTTGAATTTGTGCTTGAAATTCACTGCTCGACTGAGGGACCTTACAGATTCATTAATTATCTGAATTAATGAATAAAATGAAGAGCAGGTTACAGAGTTGTTGATTGTCCACTGTCAACATTCTGGAACTCTTGATGTCATAATCGACTCTTCTATTACATCATGTTGGGTCCATATCTTATGTATCTTTGACAGTGAACAGTAAACCCAAATCACTTTTACAAAGCACAGCTGACCAGTTAGTAGTTTGACTTGTAATTTGTACTGCCTACTTTTGAAAGACAATTTCTTTCATCAAAATGGCACAGCTCGCCCAGAAAGGTGGGCTGTGCAACATGAAGATGTTATTTTTGGCTGTTATTTTCTGTCTCCTATCGCCTGCTGCTACAAATGTGTTGGCTTCTTCGTCTTCGGACCAGAAGACTTTGATGCCAGTGAAGGACCACTCTGTTCGGAACAACCCTGACGCTACAAAAGAGACCAATTTTAAGACATTGCTGGAACAACTTGAGAGTTTACGGGTGAAAGACGATTCTTCTCCAGGTAATGTGGGCCAGTTGACAAAAGGATATTCCTCAAAAATTGCCAAGTACCCCTCGGAGCTTGTGGAGCCCCTGATTTCTGTTCCAGAGCACAAGCCTTTGATGCCAGTGAAGGACCACCCTGTTCAGGACATCCCCAATGTTGCAAAACTGACCAAAATGGTGCAAGTGGACCAGATGCTGGAACAACTTGAGAGGGTGAAAGATGATACTTTCACAGGTAAAGCTAAAGTCCCCCAGAAGATTGTGGAGAAACTTATTCCTTATCTACTGGCTTACAAGCAAACAGCATTACATGGTGACGATGACGTCTTCAAAGAAAATGTTCAGGCTTCAGCTCCAAAAGCTCAGAAGAGCACCCTGAAGATCAAACCCAGAGTCAACATATTGACCGACCCTTCTTACTCCGAGCCACTTGTGAAGGTGAACCTGATTTTGGGGATCTTTTTCTATGGCTTCATCGTAATAGTGGTTCTCTATGATGCTGTGAGAATCTCCAAGGAGGCTAGAAGGAGATCTGATGCTATGGCCGCTGCCAGGCTGAAGAAAAGACAACCAGCCACCGATGAACCACAGACACTGGTGTCCAGAGTTCGGGAGAGCATATCTTCACACTTTGGTTTGAAACAGGCATCATCCACACCACAGTGTGCCCACATTTCTGACAATTCGGCAAAAGAGTTGCACAAGTCAAAGGAGTCAACCTCCACCAAGGACAAATCTGAAACGGTAAAGAGACCCGGAAAGAGTGCCGTCAGCCTGAGAGAGTGTGAGCCACCTCTGCCTAGCATCCCAGAGAACTTTCTTGTGCCTGACTCTGAGCCTGCCATCCAGGTGGCATTGAACCCATTCGACACCAAGCTAGCCGAAGTTGTATCTCACAATACTGAGGCATCCAACTACGAGGCAACCGAGAAGCCCTGCTACACACATTCCGGACTCACTGAGGTTTGTGTCGATTAAGACCGAGGACTACTTCTTAAACCAAGTGACATTGAATAAAAGCAGCAGATATTGAATCACCAAATGAGATCACATGGAGACTGCCACCTTTGAAGACTTATTTTTTCTGTTTGTAAATGAATATAATTACTTTAGAATAGTAATAAAAATATATTGCATTTAAAATGTATGTTTTAAGTCATTTTTGGGTATTTTGATTTGTTGTTGTACATGAATAAGAACCATTATTTAATTGATAAAATAGATTTTTTGGAGAAAAAAATAGTTTAACAAATGATTCTTCTGTACTGTTGTATAGTTTTTTGCCAGTAGTTCTGAATATAGCCCTCACAAGCCCAAAGTGTCCCTGAAAATGTTGTGCTATGTCAGATATGTGCAGATACAGTGCCTTCAGAATGTATTCATACCACTTGACTCAATTCACATTTTGTTGTGTTACAGCCTGAATTCAAAATGGATTAAATATATTTTTTTCTCACTCATCTACACATAAGACCCCATAATGATAATGTGAAAACATGTTTTTTTGAAATTTTTGCACATTTATTGAAAATAAAATATACAATATCTAATTTACATAAGTATTCACACCCCTAAGTCAATACATGTTATAATCCCCTTTGGCAGCAATTACAGCTGTGGGTCTTTCTGGGTAAGCCTCTCAGTGTTTTGTACACCTCGATTGTACGATATTTGCCCATTATTATAAAAAAAAATCTTCAAGCTCTGTCAAATTGATTGTTGATCATTGATAGACAACCATTGTGAAGTCTTGCCATATATTTATTTTATTCTTTATTTTTATTTGACCCATGTCATAGTGGTTTATAAGTCAGTATTTGTGAATTGGGTTGTGTTTTTCTGTGGATTCATGTTTATTGTATTGCTATTGAACTTTGACCATTGAAATCTGAGAGACCCTCAGATTAAGATAGAGTTGGGTGCACCCTAGTAAACTATAGGCAGGATATTTGGCCGGTATCTAAGTCTATTGTACTGTTGATGTATTTCATTCATATTGAGCTCATTGTACAAATTTCACATATCAATATTTCCTCAAGGTGATTAATTTTTTTTCTAAGTATTTTTATTTACAAAATACACGCCGGCATTATTTTTCTAAATTATTCAGTTATGTGGTTTTCATTTCTCCCTACTGCTCCAGTAGTGAACCTAACTGGTCCAATAGAGTTTAAGCTTAAACATAGTGTTTAGAGTGTTTAGCAATTGTTACATAAGCAACTCCAGTATAGATTTGGCCTTGTGTTGTAGGTTATTGTCCTGCTGAAAGGTGAATTAATCTCCCAGTGTCTAACGGAACCAGGTTTTTCTCTAGGATTTTGCCTGTGCTTAGCTCCATTCCCTTTCTTTTTTATCCTGAAAAACTCCCCAGTCCTTAACTATTACAAGCATACCCATAACATGATGCAGCCACCACTATGCTTGAAAATATGGAGCGTGGTACTCAGTAATGTGCTGTATTGGATTTGCCCCAAATATAACGCTTGTATTAGGGACAAAAAGTTAATTGCTTTGCCACATTTTTTGCAGTATTACTTCAGTGCCTTGTTGCAAACAGGATGCATGTTCTGGAATATTTTTTATTCTGTACTGTCTTCCTTCTTTTCACTCTGTCAATTAGGTTAGTATTGTGGAGTAACTACAATGTTGTTGATCCATCCTCCATCACAGCCATTCAACTCTGTAACTGTTTTAAAGTCACCATTGGCCTCATGGTGAAATTCCTGAGCAGTTTACTTCCTCTCCAGCAGTGGTGTAAAGTAGTTAAGTAAAACTACTTTAAAGTACTACTTAAGGAGTTTTTGTGGGTATCTGTACATTACATGAGTAGTGTGTCCAAATGTTTATCTGGTTCTGTGTGTGTGTATCTACCTATCTATCTGTCTATTGGGGGATTGGAAATGATGCAGACAATTACATTGATGGAAGCCACAATCTATATGCGATATTAAAGCTGATCTACCCCCTAAAAAACAAATAAACATCTCACTTCGGTGCCTTTATCTCTCTCTCCGTCAGGCCTTCATCCGCCTTTACCTCGCCCACCACAAGGAGGAGCGCATCGACGTGCTGCAGCTGGCCCAAGAACCCTTCCTCATGCCCCCCTTCCGCAAGGCCCTGGCCACCGGTCCTGGGCCGTTGGCATCGGGCTCCACGCCCTCCACCTCCAGCGCATACACAGCAGTGCCTCGAACTGAGGCGCCCAACACCATCCCAGAGGGACCCTGTGGGGGCCACATTACTCAAACGCCCTCCCTTCTAGATAGGGGGATGGGGGAAGGAGGATGGAGGGGGTAAAAACAGACTAAAGGATGGAGGAGGAATATCTGAAGTGCCCTCCCTATCCTCACCCCTCCTAAGACATGAAGGGGCAGTGCCAGTCTATGGCTTGTCTGTAAGACCCAATGGCTGTACATGTACACACCCCTGCCACAATGAAGAGAAAGACCTTGCTTGGCCTGTCCAGTGGGCTGCATCACAGGGTCATAGGAAAACGGACTGAAGTCACAGTATGTTGTGTGTGTGCATACCTGTTTTCGGGAAAACCAAACAGCTCAAATCAAATTGTATTTGTCACATATATGTGTTTAGCAGATGTTATTGCGGGTGTAGCGAAATGCTTGTAAGCTAGAAGCATTGCAGCCCTATCTGTCGGCACCATTTTCTTACGTATCCATTCCATTTGATATTTTGAGAGAAAGGCTTTTTTATAAATTATTGCTTGAGTTGTATCATAAGTTGAACTCTATATATTTCCCAATAATAGAATCAATTGCCCCCCTCCCTCTTTTTGAAGGGCACAAATGAAGGGGGAGTTTCTATTTTTGATGACCAAAGTTGAAGGCATGCCTGGCTGATACAACAATGTTACGTTTTACACACGTCTAACTGTCAAGTGAAAGAAATAAATAATTTTCACTAGGATCATCACTTTTAACTGATTTGATCAGATTTAAATATTTTCTTGGATATTGGACTGGGAGTTTACTTTGTTATTTGGATGGTTGTCCATCTTTTTTTCATGAGGCTTTCCCCCAAAATGGAGAGGGAGAGACTTAATAGAAATGCATATAAACCATTTAACCGACTTTTGGTATAACTTTGTGGTTCGTTAGCAAGGAGTTACGTCAAAGATAATTCTCATTCATTGCAAATTGTGCAGTGTAACATTCTAAATTCCAACATGACTTAAATAATAGCAAAGTTATTTTAGTATATTGTGAAACATGATTTCACGCTTGAGCATAGGTGTGTTGTTTACCAGAGAAAAGCAGAATAGCCTAACTGGTAATACTCAAATATACACAGCCATACAGAGCTAGCTACATGCTACGTACAAGGCTAGCAACACAATGACTGCCTGAAGAGCCAATCTAAAAGTGCCTTCAGAAAGTATTCACACCACTTGACTTTTTCCACATTTTGTTGTATGGATTAAATTGAGTTTCACTGGCCTACACACAATCCCCCATAATGTGAAAGTGGAATTATGTTTATAGAGATTTTTACAAATTAATGAATTGAAAGTATTGTGTAAATACGTATTCAATCCCTTTGTTATGGCAAGCATGATGTTCAGGAGTAAAAATGTGCTTAACAAGTCACAAATTGCATGGACTCATCTGATAAGTGTTTAACAGGATTTTTGAATTACGACCTCATCTCTGTACCCGGCCCATACAGATAATTGTAAGGTCCCTCAGATGAGCAGTGAATTTCAAACACAGATTCAACCACAAACACCAGGGAGGTTTTCCCAAGCCTCGCAAAGCAGTGCACCTATTGGTAGGTGGGTAACAAAACAAACATACGTTGAATATCCCTTTGAGCATGGTGAAGTTGATAATTACACTTTGGATGGTGTATCAATATACCCAGTCAGTACCAAGACATTGGTGTCCTTCCTAACTCAGTTGCCGGAGAGGAAGGAAAACGCTCAAGGATTTCACCATGAGGTCAATGGTCACTACTATTGATATTTTTGAAACTTTTACTTTTACTTCACTACATTCCTAAAGAAAATAATGTACTTTTTACGCCATACATTTTCCCTGACAGCCAAAAGTACTACTTACATTTTGTCAGGAAAATGGTCCAATTCACGCACTTATCAAGAGAACATCCCTGGTCATCCCTACAGCCTCTGATCTAGCGGACTCACTAAACACAAATGCTTTGTTTGTAAATTAATGTCAGAGTGTTGTAGTGTGCTCCTGGCTATCCGTAAATAAAACAATAAAATATAAATTGTGCTGGCTGGTTTGCATAATATAAGGAATTTGAAATTATTAATACTTTTACTTTTGAAACTTAAGTATATTTTAAACCAAATACTTTTAGACTTTTGCTCATGTAGTATTTTACTGGGTGACTTTCAGTTTACTTGAGTCATTTTCTATTAAGGTATCTTTACTTTTACTCAAGTATGACGTTTCAGTACTTTTCCCACACTGCTCTCCAGCAACTAAGTTAGGAATGACGCCTGTATTTTGTAGTGACGGTGTATTGATACACCATCTAAAGTGTCATTAATAACTTCACCATGCTCAAAGGAATATTCAATGTCTGCTTTTCCTATTTTTACCCATCTAACAATAGGTGCCCTTCTTTGCGAGGCATTGGAACCCTCCCTGGTCTTTGTGCTTGAATTTGTGCTTGAAATTCACTGCTCGACTGAGGGACCTTACAGATTCATTAATTATCTGAATTAATGAATAAAATGAAGAGCAGGTTACAGAGTTGTTGATTGTCCACTGTCAACATTCTGGAACTCTTGATGTCATAATCGACTCTTCTATTACATCATGTTGGGTCCATATCTTATGTATCTTTGACAGTGAACAGTAAACCCAAATCACTTTTACAAAGCACAGCTGACCAGTTAGTAGTTTGACTTGTAATTTGTACTGCCTACTTTTGAAAGACAATTTCTTTCATCAAAATGGCACAGCTCGCCCAGAAAGGTGGGCTGTGCAACATGAAGATGTTCTTTTTGGCTGTTATTTTCTGTCTCCTATCGCCTGCTGCTACAAATGTGTTGGCTTCTTCGTCTTCGGACCAGAAGACTTTGATGCCAGTGAAGGACCACTCTGTTCGGAACAACCCTGACGCTACAAAAGAGACCAATTTTAAGACATTGCTGGAACAACTTGAGAGTTTACGGGTGAAAGACGATTCTTCTCCAGGTAATGTGGGCCAGTTGACAAAAGGATATTCCTCAAAAATTGCCAAGTACCCCTCGGAGCTTGTGGAGCCCCTGATTTCTGTTCCAGAGCACAAGCCTTTGATGCCAGTGAAGGACCACCCTGTTCAGGACATCCCCAATGTTGCAAAACTGACCAAAATGGTGCAAGTGGACCAGATGCTGGAACAACTTGAGAGGGTGAAAGATGATACTTTCACAGGTAAAGCTAAAGTCCCCCAGAAGATTGTGGAGAAACTTATTCCTTATCTACTGGCTTACAAGCAAACAGCATTACATGGTGACGATGACGTCTTCAAAGAAAATGTTCAGGCTTCAGCTCCAAAAGCTCAGAAGAGCACCCTGAAGATCAAACCCAGAGTCAACATATTGACCGACCCTTCTTACTCCGAGCCACTTGTGAAGGTGAACCTGATTTTGGGGATCTTTTTCTATGGCTTCATCGTAATAGTGGTTCTCTATGATGCTGTGAGAATCTCCAAGGAGGCTAGAAGGAGATCTGATGCTATGGCCGCTGCCAGGCTGAAGAAAAGACAACCAGCCACCGATGAACCACAGACACTGGTGTCCAGAGTTCGGGAGAGCATATCTTCACACTTTGGTTTGAAACAGGCATCATCCACACCACAGTGTGCCCACATTTCTGACAATTCGGCAAAAGAGTTGCACAAGTCAAAGGAGTCAACCTCCACCAAGGACAAATCTGAAACGGTAAAGAGACCCGGAAAGAGTGCCGTCAGCCTGAGAGAGTGTGAGCCACCTCTGCCTAGCATCCCAGAGAACTTTCTTGTGCCTGACTCTGAGCCTGCCATCCAGGTGGCATTGAACCCATTCGACACCAAGCTAGCCGAAGTTGTATCTCACAATACTGAGGCATCCAACTACGAGGCAACCGAGAAGCCCTGCTACACACATTCCGGACTCACTGAGGTTTGTGTCGATTAAGACCGAGGACTACTTCTTAAACCAAGTGACATTGAATAAAAGCAGCAGATATTGAATCACCAAATGAGATCACATGGAGACTGCCACCTTTGAAGACTTATTTTTTCTGTTTGTAAATGAATATAATTACTTTAGAATAGTAATAAAAATATATTGCATTTAAAATGTATGTTTTAAGTCATTTTTGGGTATTTTGATTTGTTGTTGTACATGAATAAGAACCATTATTTAATTGATAAAATAGATTTTTTGGAGAAAAAAATAGTTTAACAAATGATTCTTCTGTACTGTTGTATAGTTTTTTGCCAGTAGTTCTGAATATAGCCCTCACAAGCCCAAAGTGTCCCTGAAAATGTTGTGCTATGTCAGATATGTGCAGATACAGTGCCTTCAGAATGTATTCATACCACTTGACTCAATTCACATTTTGTTGTGTTACAGCCTGAATTCAAAATGGATTAAATATATTTTTTTCTCACTCATCTACACATAAGACCCCATAATGATAATGTGAAAACATGTTTTTTTGAAATTTTTGCACATTTATTGAAAATAAAATATACAATATCTAATTTACATAAGTATTCACACCCCTAAGTCAATACATGTTATAATCCCCTTTGGCAGCAATTACAGCTGTGGGTCTTTCTGGGTAAGCCTCTCAGTGTTTTGTACACCTCGATTGTACGATATTTGCCCATTATTATAAAAAAAAATCTTCAAGCTGTCAAATTGATTGTTGATCATTGATAGACAACCATTGTGAAGTCTTGCCATATATTTATTTTATTCTTTATTTTTATTTGACCCATGTCATAGTGGTTTATAAGTCAGTATTTGTGAATTGGGTTGTGTTTTTCTGTGGATTCATGTTTATTGTATTGCTATTGAACTTTGACCATTGAAATCTGAGAGACCCTCAGATTAAGATAGAGTTGGGTGCACCCTAGTAAACTATAGGCAGGATATTTGGCCGGTATCTAAGTCTATTGTACTGTTGATGTATTTCATTCATATTGAGCTCATTGTACAAATTTCACATATCAATATTTCCTCAAGGTGATTAATTTTTTTTCTAAGTATTTTTATTTACAAAATACACGCCGGCATTATTTTTCTAAATTATTCAGTTATGTGGTTTTCATTTCTCCCTACTGCTCCAGTAGTGAACCTAACTGGTCCAATAGAGTTTAAGCTTAAACATAGTGTTTAGAGTGTTTAGCAATTGTTACATAAGCAACTCCAGTATAGATTTGGCCTTGTGTTGTAGGTTATTGTCCTGCTGAAAGGCGAATTAATCTCCCAGTGTCTAACGGAACCAGGTTTTTCTCTAGGATTTTGCCTGTGCTTAGCTCCATTCCCTTTCTTTTTTATCCTGAAAAACTCCCCAGTCCTTAACTATTACAAGCATACCCATAACATGATGCAGCCACCACTATGCTTGAAAATATGGAGCGTGGTACTCAGTAATGTGCTGTATTGGATTTGCCCAAATATAACGCTTGTATTAGGGACAAAAAGTTAATTGCTTTGCCACATTTTTTGCAGTATTACTTCAGTGCCTTGTTGCAAACAGGATGCATGTTCTGGAATATTTTTTATTCTGTACTGTCTTCCTTCTTTTCACTCTGTCAATTAGGTTAGTATTGTGGAGTAACTACAATGTTGTTGATCCATCCTCCATCACAGCCATTCAACTCTGTAACTGTTTTAAAGTCACCATTGGCCTCATGGTGAAATTCCTGAGCAGTTTACTTCCTCTCCAGCAGTGGTGTAAAGTAGTTAAGTAAAACTACTTTAAAGTACTACTTAAGGAGTTTTTGTGGGTATCTGTACATTACATGAGTAGTGTGTCCAAATGTTTATCTGGTTCTGTGTGTGTGTATCTACCTATCTATCTGTCTATTGGGGGATTGGAAATGATGCAGACAATTACATTGATGGAAGCCACAATCTATATGCGATATTAAAGCTGATCTACCCCCTAAAAAACAAATAAACATCTCACTTCGGTGCCTTTATCTCTCTCTCCGTCAGGCCTTCATCCGCCTTTACCTCGCCCACCACAAGGAGGAGCGCATCGACGTGCTGCAGCTGGCCCAAGAACCCTTCCTCATGCCCCCCTTCCGCAAGGCCCTGGCCACCGGTCCTGGGCCGTTGGCATCGGGCTCCACGCCCTCCACCTCCAGCGCATACACAGCAGTGCCTCGAACTGAGGCGCCCAACACCATCCCAGAGGGACCCTGTGGGGGCCACATTACTCAAACGCCCTCCCTTCTAGATAGGGGGATGGGGGAAGGAGGATGGAGGGGGTAAAAACAGACTAAAGGATGGAGGAGGAATATCTGACGTGCCCTCCCTATCCTCACCCCTCCTAAGACATGAAGGGGCAGTGCCAGTCTATGGCTTGTCTGTAAGACCCAATGGCTGTACATGTACACACCCCTGCCACAATGAAGAGAAAGACCTTGCTTGGCCTGTCCAGTGGGCTGCATCACAGGGTCATAGGAAAACGGACTGAAGTCACAGTATGTTGTGTGTGTGCATACCTGTTTTCGGGAAAACCAAACAGCTCAAATCAAATTGTATTTGTCACATATATGTGTTTAGCAGATGTTATTGCGGGTGTAGTGAAATGCTTGTAAGCTAGAAGCATTGCAGCCCTATCTGTCGGCACCATTTTCTTACGTATCCATTCCATTTGATATTTTGAGAGAAAGGCTTTTTTATAAATTATTGCTTGAGTTGTATCATAAGTTGAACTCTATATATTTCCCAATAATAGAATCAATTGCCCCCCTCCCTCTTTTTGAAGGGCACAAATGAAGGGGGAGTTTCTATTTTTGATGACCAAAGTTGAAGGCATGCCTGGCTGATACAAAAATGTTACGTTTTACACACGTCTAACTGTCAAGTGAAAGAAAGAAATAATTTTCACTAGGATCATCACTTTTAACTGATTTGATCAGATTTAAATATTTTCTTGGATATTGGACTGGGAGTTTACTTTGTTATTTGGATGGTTGTCCATCTTTTTTTCATGAGGCTTTCCCCCAAAATGGAGAGGGAGAGACTTAATAGAAATGCATATAAACCATTTAACCGACTTTTGGTATAACTTTGTGGTTCGTTAGCAAGGAGTTACGTCAAAGATAATTCTCATTCATTGCAAATTGTGCAGTGTAACATTCTAAATTCCAACATGACTTAAATAATAGCAAAGTTATTTTAGTATATTGTGAAACATGATTTCACGTTTGAGCATAGGTGTGTTGTTTACCAGAGAAAAGCAGAATAGCCTAACTGGTAATACTCAAATATACACAGCCATACAGAGCTAGCTACATGCTACGTACAAGGCTAGCAACACAATGACTGCCTGAAGAGCCAATCTAAAAGTGCCTTCAGAAAGTATTCACACCACTTGACTTTTTCCACATTTTGTTGTATGGATTAAATTGAGTTTCACTGGCCTACACACAATCCCCCATAATGTGAAAGTGGAATTATGTTTATAGAGATTTTTACAATAATGAATTAAAGTATTGTGTAAATAGTTTCAATTCCTTTGTTATGGCAAGCATGAAGTTCAGGAGTAGAAATGTGCTTAACAAGTCACAAATTGCATGGACTCACCTGATAAGTGTTTAACAGGATTTTTGAATTACTATCTCATCTCTGTACCCGACACATACAGACAATTGTAAGGTCCCTCAGATGAGCAGTGAATTTCAAACACAGATTCAACCAAAGACCAGGGAGGTTTTCCCATGCCTCGCAAAGAAGTGCACCTATTGGTTGGTGGGTAAAAAAACAAACAGGCATTGAATATCCCTTTGAGCATGGTTAAGTTATTAATTACACTTTGGATGGTGTATCAATATACCAAGTCAGTACCAATATATAGGCGTCCTTCCTAATTCAGTTGCCGGAGAGGAAGGAAACCGCTCGGGGATTTCACTGAGGCCAATGGTGACTTTAAAACAGTTCAGGCTGTGATAGAAAACTGAGGATGCATCAACTACATTGTAGTTACTCCACAATACTAACCTAAATGACATAGTGAAAAGGAAGTTTGTACAGAATAAAAATATTCCAAAACATGCATCCTGTTTGCAATAAGTCACAAGTAATACTGCAAAAAATGTGGCAATAAAATTGACTTTATGTCCTGAATACAAAGCGTTATATTTGGAGCAAATCCAACAACAAATAACTGAGTACCACTCTTCAAATTTTCAAGCATGGTGGTGGCTACATGCCTGTCATCGACAGATGTTTATGAAGAAAATAAACAGAATAGCTCTAAGCACAGGCAAAGTCCAAGAAGAAAACCTGGTTCAGTCTGCTTTACAGACACTGGGAGATATTCAACTTTTAGCAGGACGATAACCTAAAACCCAAGGCCAAATACACACTGGAGCTGCTTACCAAGACGACATTGAATGTTCCAGAGCGCCCCAGTTAGTTTTGACTTAAAATTCTATGGCAAGACTTAAATGGCTTTGTAGCAATGATCAACAACCAACTTGACAGAGCTTGAAGACTAACATGCAATCCTGGAGTGCAAAGCATTTAGAGATTTACCCAGAAAGACTCTCAGCTGTAATCGCTGCCAAAGGTGATATTAACATGTATTGACTCAGGAGGTTGAATACTTACGTAATCAATAAATCAATCAGTCTATCATCTATACAATTTGATGACCTTTTTTTATACAAATGTTAGAATTGGAAATATCCTTTTACATAAGACGTTCTGTGTGGGTTCATTATTGGAATGTTCATATGTGTAATGAACCTGAAAAACCAAATCATACAGTGATATGGGCATTAAATACTGCCACAAGCCTCCTTGTCTACATTTATATCCACACCAAGAAGTCACTTGTAGTAAAAGGATTGCCTTGTTGAATTTGCCAATGAACAAAAGCACAGCATAATCTTGACGCCAAAGCTTTCGGTAGACACTTGGTGCGCCCTGCGAGTGGGGAGACAGAACAGACAAGGCAAACGTTCCAATGCTGTTCCAATGCATGGTGAACTTAAACCATATTTACCTTGTCAGCACAGTAAAAGAAAAACTATTAAAACATAAATGTACATTATTCTGTGGCTAGAGTGTAGTTGAACCACAAACCAATTGAATAAAAATAGGCAGAAAACCAGATTCGTGACTCTCCAGTTTTGCTTCTGGAGCAAAGTAAGAAGCATGTGATACATAAGAACCCATTCCAGTGCTGCATCTCAGTAGTTCAACGTGTCCTTCTCTCCTTCCCTTCATGTGTACTGATCTTTAAGAATTGAACAGGTCAATTGGAAACAACAGCTTTCACCTATCCAGTGTCATAAGATATGTGCATATGAAGGAAAAGACACAACCAGAAGCCACTTAGTTACTATTAGGACTCAATCCTGGAATGTGCTCCAAAAGTCTCAGATATCTCCCTTCATAACACCTACGAGTCTAGGTGGACTTCAATGTGTATAATTTAACCGTTTTTAATCTTTTCCTTTCAAACGGTCAATATAGAAATCAAACAAGGAAACAAGACTTATTGAATTTGAACACACACCAGTGGTGAATCTCAAAAGTCCTTCCTCCAGTCTTCTCCCTACCCTCTCAAAACATCATAGGGAAGCAAGGAGAGCATTGTATAAGAACTTTTGAGAGTCACACATTGTGACGAAATGGTGGTTTTAGAAGGGTCAATGGGCACACCCAGGGTGAGTCCTCATCTATCGGTTGTAAAACTGAGACGACACCCACGCCAGGCCCCACTTGAGGTTGGTCAACATGAATTTGAGCGCCTTGGTCCACTGCTCCTCTGAGTTGAACTGGGTCTTGATGGAGTAGGAGCCGCCACTGCCTCCTGTGTCCTCAATCTTGCCCTTCTCGACATCCATCCTGACCCATAACAGAAAAAGGTGCATTAAAACTCAAACCCCCAAGTGTTTATTTCTTGAAGGGTATGAAAGAAACTGGTGAGACATCTACAGCTGCTAACACCACATTTAAAAAAAAAAATCTAAGGCCAGGACGCTAAGACAAAATCATCTGCAGATGTCTCATGCTAGTGACTAGTTGGAGGCAAAGGATTAAGCTGTCAAAAGCTGACCAACTCCAGTTATTTCTGTAAGTACAATAGAGTACCACAGTATGTGTCATAATACCCATAAAACATAGCGGTCAAACAAGAATGGTTCCAACTGTTTTTTCACCATCGGTTTTTCCCCATAGAAATTTTGGAAACACTTAAAATTAGGGATGCGTTTCATGTAGGCTTACCCTTGTGTGACGTGTAAATATCTGTAGGACAAGGTGACTTATCAATATATTTGCCGGTATTTAGCCCCCAAAAATGAAATGCTAATTGGCTGCTAATGTGGCTATCATAAAGAACTACAAATGCCATGATGATCTGGACGAGACTGCCGAGGCAAAGGTAAGAATCTCTGAATTAACTATGTTAGCTAAATTTAGTACTGAATAAATTGGCAAAATGTCTTTAAATTGACAATTGAGAGTTCAGTAATATGTTTCACCTCAAACAAAAGTGGCATGTTTAAATATGAGGTGAGGGCAAGCAGTTCAACACAGGTAGGTCACATTCACCATTTTGGGCTGTATATTATGGTCTATTATGACATCACATAACCATAAGTGTGAGATTCTAGAAGTCTCATTATTTGTGAACCAATTATGATGTCACAACTGATCAATAAATTCCAAATGTTCTGTTTGAACATTCTGGTGTCTGACTGCTGAAAATAGAACACTAGTATCCAAGACAATCAAGCAGATTCCTCCTGAGATATAGTTAACACAGTAGATCACCATAAAATATAGAAAGTGCTACTAGACGAAAACTTAGTTGCAGAACGAGGTTAGAAAAATATAACTGTCAACCTCCTTGATGATGAGGAGATTCTTGCAGCCGCTACAGGAACATAATGCTTTACCAGGGAACCTTGGAGCTGCCAGTAGCAACTCTGTTCAGCCTGCCCTGCCATCTCAACCCAAGGCCACTGAGAAGCTTCCGGCGATCAAACAAAACAGTTTAAACACCTCCAGAATCCCAGTACTGGAGTTGACTGAAGAAAGAAAGGGTGCACTGCAGCGACTTGCCAGTTTGAAGGCTGTGGAAAAGAAACCACATCCTCCCTCCAGAATCCCAGTACTGCAGAAGAAGAGGTCCATCTGCAATGGGAAGAGTCAAGGACTGCATGTAGCTCCAACACCTCAGCAGTCAGGGAAGGCTACTGTTCCTTCCATCCGGAAGCCACTGCAACCCATCCGTACCAAGAGGGATCAAACCTGTGTGGTGAAAGACATCTACCTCCATAGTACCAAGCCATTGAAGGCAGTCCATGGAGCCAATATGGACGCCAAGATGCCACTGCCTCCCATAAGAGCCAGAGTCACTGTGCCAAACAATGATGCCAAGAAGAAGCCATTGCAGCCAGTCAGACCAGAGGGCATCCCTCGTCCTGCTGCTTCAAAGTACAGAAGGCAGGTTGTGAAGAAACACGTTCAGTTCAAGACTCAGACCCTAACTGTACAGGATCTACCGCCGTGCCCCGATGAGATGGTATGGGACGTCTTTAACTCAGAGGCTGAGCAGGTGATGGCATATATGAAGGCCAAGCTGATCAGTGTCACCCAAGAACTGAAACTGATTAAGAGTGGGGCCAAGATGGATGCTCAGGCTTTGGAGGAGAAAAACGCGAAAGTGCGGTTGAGAAAAAAGGTGGAGAAGTTCATCCAGGAGATCTGCCTGATGAAGGTGGATTCTGACCTATGGGAGATGATAAGAGATAACGAAGAAGAGGAAGAAGAGGAAGAAAGGATTAAAGAGGTGAGGAGAAATGGAGAAGAAAGCAGTGTGGCAAGTAAGCCAAAGCAGACAGCCACAAGATACACTGTGAGGAAGCCAAAGGAAGTCAAGAAGGGTTTGAACATGGAAGAGAAAAAGGAGGACAGACAGGTAAAGTAGCTTGACATTCCAAAGCCATGCTAACTGCTGATCTAGTGTAGTGTTGGTGATCACGTGTGTTTGTATCAGAGGAGGCTGATGGGAGGAGTTATAGGAGGATAGGATCGTTGTAATGGCTGGAATTAAATGAATTGATCGGAATAAAACGTGGTTTCCATGTGATTGATGTGTGTGATACCGTTCCTTTAATTCCATTCCAGCCATTACAATGAGCCCATTATAATGAGCTCCTCCCACCAGCCTCATCTGGTTTGTACATATTGTATATCTTGTCTTTGTTGCCCAGCTGCCCATTATTTGGCCTATCTGATAACATCCATTCATTCAGGTGGTGTTGAAACGTCGATTTGGGATGAGTGCAGCCAACTCCAAGCTGAAGCAGTGTGAGCACTGCGGCCGGTGCTTTGATCCTAGTCGCCTGGAGAAACACAGCGAGATCTGTGCCAAGCTCTCCTCCAAGAGCTCTAGACGGGGGGTCTATGACTCCACCATGCACCGTCTCAAAGGCACTGTACTGGCTGGCTACGTGAAGCGATCCGTGGTGTGATGCACCAAGGGACCTGAGTCTGTCACTCTTTTGTATTTTGGATTGAACAGACAGACATACAGTGACTGCTAAACCACCTGCTGCCCAAATGAGGACTTCTACCTTGGAATCTGTGAGGGTTCCAATAAGAGGCAGTACTACTAGGAGGCAGTATTGTATCCAGAAACATCTAAACCAACAGTGTTCAGCAGTTCCTCAAATCTACAGAAACACCTGTATAAAATACCTCAATAAAATCAAATCCAAACACTCATCTAAATCATTCTGTCAGATGTGTTACTAGTGCAGGAAAATAGAATAAATGAAATATTAAGAAACAAGGGAACGCATTTGTCAAATCTGAATATTAAAAGGAGTGATTTTTTTCATGAATTGGAAAAATGAAGAAAGGAACTAATTATTTTAGTGTTACACAAATAACTGAAGTTGGTCAGCTTTTGACAGCTTAATCCTTGGACTCTCGGCATAATCCATAGATGATTACAATTCGATGATGTCTGCTAGACTAGTTGACTGACCTGTAGGGAAGGCAGAATCCCGTGTCTCCCTTCTCCACCTCCTCCTTGAACTGCTGCACACAGTCCAGGAAGGCCACCATGGCATGGTCAAACTTGTTGTCCCAGAAGAAGCGCAGGCCCCCTGAACAATACAGTGGTAGCTCCTACACACACAAGAAGAGAGAGAGCGAGTGGAATGTACCATATACAACATGGCCTATTCACTGGGGTGGGGTTGGCTTGGGCCAGTCTAATGAGTATTGCAAAATAATATTAAAAAGGATAGTTCACTATTTCCCCCCCCCCCCCCACAGCTCATATATATATATATATATAGCTTGTCTCCATATAGTCGCCAGCAGAAAGTGTGCTCCTGTGCCTTTTAGTGTGAGACCTCACTTACTGGTAACAAGCATTACCTTGGACTTGTCTGTAAGTGACTCCAGGTACGAGTGGTTTCCATATGGGACCAGGCGGTATCTATAGAGAGAGAGAGAGAGAGAGAGAGGTTCAAGAAATCCAGCAAGATATTTTAAATGACATATTGTACAATGTATCATGTTTATTTGGATATGATAAAATATCTGATTAAAATACAGTTACTTCTTTGGCAATTTAACATATTACATGGCGTAGAAGGGTGTCTATAGAGAGAGGTTCTCCTTGTGTGCGTGTCATGTCTAACCTCTGGAAGCGTAGCCCCATCTTGTTGGCGAGGGCGTGGAGCAGTAGCACGGTCTGACCCCAGGCGGCGTTGATCTCGTTCCACTCGACGGGGACACTGGGTAGTCGGCCCAGACGGAAGTTATTGATGGTGCCAAACTGGCCACTGTGCCTGGGGACCAGAGACAAAGTTATTATAAACACTAAAACCTATCAATGTAAAAGATGCCGTTCAAAATTCTATGTGAAGACAAGATGAGGGGTGAGAGACAAGAGGCAGCCGTTCATTCTAAACGCAAGCGTGCAAACGCCACCACTTCAAACAGAGATTAAGTCGCTAAACTGACATACATTGGGTCAATAATTCATGCGTGTGTTCGTTTGTGCACGTCTGTGTATTTTAGTGCATGTATAAGCGTCTGTAATGCGTCGGAGTATGTGTCCTTACCAGATGTGGAAGGTGGCGTTGAAGACGTTGGTCTTCTTCAGGCGGTCCAGTTGGATCTGGCAGTATCGCATCTGGTTGTCCACACTCTTCAGCTCGTCATCCAGCTCCAGCTGCTGCCGCTTGAACTCACTGTACTCCTTCTGGTACCTGGAGCACACAGACACACATCACTCACACAGGCCAGGGGAGGATAAGGGATTCATTTGTGAAATTGAATTATATTGTGCATAGGAGTAGGTGTTGATTTGGTGTCTCCCTCTTTTTCCTCATCCCATTCTCCTGTCTTGCAATATACCAGCGTTTCCCAAACTCGGTCCTCAGGTTCCCAAGAGGTGCACGTTTTGGAGTTTGCCATAACACTACACGGTTGATTCAAATTGTCAAAGCTTGATGATTAGTTGATTAGGCTGTGTAGCGCTAGGCCAAAAACCAAAACGAGCACCCCCAAGTTTTGGAAACCCTGCGTTATACAGTCTCAAAATTTGAGTTCCAAGTAGGGTGACCGGTGTCCCATTCATTTCTTTACTAAGTGCATAATGTTGAGACAGCGGACTTCCAAAGCTCATTTTACACTCTAACCCGTGTGAGACAGGATGACAGCCGCCACAGCCAAAGTGCTTTGAACTTAGAAATACAACAGCCAAAATTCCTCAGGAGGTGGAGGACAGACAGCCATTACTCACTGCAGTTCCTCAGTGTCTAGCTGCTGGGAGTGGCTGCGTCCCTGGACCAGGTCCTCGGCCACGGCAGCCCTCTGCTCTTCCACCGCCTCCAGCTCCCCCACCAGTGACGACTCCTCCTCGCCCAGTTTCTGGAGCTCCAGCAACAGGCTGTCCTCCTCCTCCTCCTTCAGCTGGGACAGCAGCTCCAGGCAGTTCCTAGTAGAGGACACACACCGTAGTCAGACAAGGAAAACACACACACGCGCACTGACAAGGAAAAAGACACATAAAAAACACAAAACACACATAGTTCCCGGGCGTGTCATGTAAAGTTGCGTGCACAGTTCGTAATCAGAAACCTCTGTTTACCTAGCAGTGGATACAAGCACATGCAACTTCAAAATGCAGCACGTGTAAGTTAACGAACGCGAATTCAGATGTTATCGTCCACAACGTCGCAGATGTCAGAGGATCGATCACCTAGCAAGCCAGCGAGGCAAGATAAAATATCCCAAATAGAGCTGGATAAAGCCAGAAGAATAAGAACTTGTTTTACATAGCTATAGCCCTCGGTCTTCTGTGTTTTCACTCACTCACTGTTAAGTTTGTCAAGGTCCCTACTTCAACGTTAGCCATCTGATGGTTTCTCTGGATTGATGGCTTCTACGGTTGTGGCTAGATGGGAGTACAGCATTTTAGCCTAACCCTTTAATTAACATAATTCTCCTAACCTGCTACGTAAATTATAATAACCTGCTAAGTAAATTCTCAATCTAGCTAGCCACAGCCGTAGAAGGGAAAGGGGGATACCTAGTCAACTGAATGCGTTCAACTGAAATGTGAATCAGAGAGGTGTGGGGGGGGGCTACCATAATCGACATCCACGTCTCTCGGCACCAGGGGAACAGTGGGTTAACTGCCTTGCTCAGGGAAAGCTCGGGGATTCAATCCAGCAACCTTTCGGTTACTGGCCCAACGCTCTAACCACGGGGCTACCTGCCACCTATCAAGCCACCAGTTCTAAGAAACCATCAGTGTCACCACACCGGGATGCGCGCACGTCAATCGAACGTGAACAACAAAATTGCCCTACACATACACAGGCATCAAAAACACGCTCATATCCACACAAATGATTCATGCATGCAAATAAGTGATCCTCTTTTGACACACAATATTGCTCCAGGCAACAAAATATTGGTGTAAACTAAGTCCGAGTGGGTCTCCCTGCCTAAGAAAATATTTCTAGGGCAAATCCTGCTGTGTGTTACATAGTGTAGTACACTTTGACTACCCACTAGTTCTGTAATGTTAGTGTAGTTGCAGTGTATGACTACTCACTTGTAGTTCTGGCACTCGTTCTCTGTGATGTTGAGCTGCGTGTCCAGGTGGTCTAGCAGGGTGTCTGTACACTCCTCGCACAGCGGGTGGTCTACGTCGGTCTGGCCCGACATGATGTCAAACAGATCGCTGGTCACCTTCAGCCTCCGACTGAGGTTCTCCATGGTGCCTCCGTCCGACGCTTCTCCAATCAGAGTGAAGCTGTTGGCGCTCTCTGTGGACATCATCCTATGCACGCGCACACAAACACACACGAAACTATGTAGGCATCATCCTAGACCTAGAGGGTATGATAGTTCAAGTTGCGAGCAGGGCATTACACTGTGTAGGCCAAGCAGATTGGAAGGTAGTAAGTTAGACATGATGCTACCTTGCAGGAGGGATGTATTTTCTTGCGACTCCATCTTGCTTTGTTTCCACAAAGGTTTCCTGGAGGAAGAGAGGAAAATCAGAATCCTTTCAGGTGTTCTAAACTCAATTTCTATTAAGGATATTGCTGTGAAACCTGGTTTCAAAACCATCTTTCCATTGGATTGAACCAACCCAGTGTCTCACCTCTGGAGCACTTTCCGCCTCATTGCTTTCTGTCTGCTTGCTTGGTGTCACTGTGACCAGAGGAGCTGATGGGACAGAAGACACACAGACTCACAACGCTGATCTCCGTCTCTTCCTCTGTAGCTCTCTCCAAAGCATGTGCACACACCCACGCTCTCAAACATACACTCGGGTAAACATACCAATAAGTTCCTGGATGGTGACACGGTCGAGCACATTGAAGGATGTATCCAGCTTTAGAGGCTGACTGCAGCGCTGACACACGAAGCTGACCTGCATGGTGGTACTAGAGGACTTGGAGCCCTCCATAGCAACACTGGAAACAGAATTAACAGTGTTAGCCTGCGGGCAAACTACTCGTGACTGGTGGTTTTGCTAGCACAGTTTAGCTTACCCCATTCATAGACGCCAACTACTTTAGCGCCTATTGACGACAGTATCTACTGACGGGGTGAATTTTGTTAAGAACCCCGATGCTTGTTCCTAACATTAACATGCATCGCTTGCAGTATTGTTTTGGAAACATAAGCTACATACCCTTCATATCAGCGAGAAATAATTGTCAAAAAACAAAAGGTAAAAGGCTACACCTATTATAGCGTTAGGGTTACCACACGGCCATATTCCCATGTTACAGCGTTTGTTGACGGAAAACAGACAGTAGACTGACTATCTGTGTTAATAAACTATCTGCGTCTCCGAACACCTGTATGTAAAGGGAAGAGGACGCCACAAACGTGGGGTGTAATCATTAGTCCAAATAGATGCAAAACTTCAGTAGAACCTCAGTTCTTTTTGACAAATTCAGGTAGGTCCCATCCCAGTTCATTCCGTTTAAGAAACTTTTTGCAATATAATCCACGAAATGAATACATCCATGCAATGTTGTCATTGAAAAGTATTGTCGGCAGCAACTGCGTTAAAACCGGTTAAAACAATGTACAACTGTGATATTATTTTTGATGTGATATGGAAGTAGAGGTATTTATAGAACTGTACCACAATTGAACATCGATTAACGTTTACATTCTGGCTTCCAGAGCCAATTCGCCTTTAAACAGAACATGTACGGTCCGACCTTGGACTATAAGAAATAATGTTAGGCTCCTTTAGAACATGATTGGG
Source organism: Salmo trutta (assembly GCF_901001165.1). NCBI lineage: Eukaryota > Metazoa > Chordata > Actinopteri > Salmoniformes > Salmonidae > Salmo > Salmo trutta. The sequence goes on along the minus strand of NC_042958.1, from coordinate 63,548,881 downwards.
CTAATGTTAGCTAACCGTTGCTAGCTGGCTAAAATACGGTACTAACTCGGCGGTTGAAAACAACACAGTGTCAGTAGCAAAGTCTCATATTTATTTATATTGCAACAACAGAAAGACTTAAGTATATCAAAATATATCTTTATTTGACATGACTTTAAGAGTTTTCTTACCATAGGACTTTATTGTTGTTTTTAACGGATATGACGCCTTTAAGATTGCTCGCGAAAGGAAGTTGTCATTCTTTAACGGGAAGGGTTGTTGTCACGCGCCAAAATAGTTGCGGGAAAACTAAACTGAATCCAGGAGAGAAGCAAGATACAAAAGTACTGTAAAGTTTTACTATTTTCTTCATTCACTCAATATTTGTGTCAGGTGTAGTGTCATAATATGTATTTTCTCTATTGGTGATCTTATTGAAATCAAACAGTCTTGTCATTCATTACATTATTATGCCTGTCTCCACTCAAACTCAAGTTGCGTAATTGGCGCTAGTTAGCCACAGCAACAACATTGTGTAACGTTAGTGCCCAGCCTGCAGTTGTTGTTAGCAAGCTAGCATGCAAGGACACTGACACACTAGTCTTAATATTTTTTATATATTTGGCAAATGTTATCAACTTTTTACGAATAACAATAGATTGCTATTAGTTAACGTTACAACACTAACGAATGTAGGGCTCGATTAAATCAGATCTGCTTCTTTAGCCAACATCAGCATAGGGGTTGTTTTTGACGTGTTGGAGGTGGAACCGTTTATGGCACGTTCAAAACAACTGGGAACTTGGAAGAAAACGAGTTCCGACTGGGAATAATCGTTTTGAATGGTCATCCAACTCGGGAACTCTGGCCAATTTTTAGTGCTCCGACCTGAAGATCACTGATGTCATAATTTGACCTCGTATTTTTCCGAGTTCCCAGTTGTTTTGAACGCGGCATTAGACCTGTCAAATCCACAATTGGCTCCCGGAATTATACCTGGAGTGGACATAGCCATTGGCTGCAGAGAGTTGCAAAAACAGAAATCTTGTTTACACAAATTCGAACACTGGAATGTGAGATGTAATCTTCACCTGGATTAGGATGATAGAAACGTGATTATTTAGTTTCATGATTTTTCAATTTGAGCATAATTATTTATATATAGCTAACACGTTCTGAACTTCTAATGCCTAGTTCATTCATTATAGGCACTGCATTACGTTGCGCCAGATATTCATTTAAATTGGGACGACCACAACTGAGTGGTATCACAATTCCACCCTTGCGGTTGAATTGTCCGTTGCGAGACGGACGCCGCATACTTTGAATTTGCATTTTCTTCAGTCCAGCCAGAGTGACTAAACCACAGAAAAATAGAAAATGTGTGGTTTTCAGTGCCTTTATGGAATAGCTAGCAACGTGTAAACAATTACTCATTCCTGTGAGTGAGTACTGTATTAGAAATAATGTTAAATAATACACATTGGCTGTTAAGACAAGTCTATTATGACTGTTGCCTCCCGTTTTAAGTTTGATGGCAATTATGTTTTTGTTGTTGTGATAATTATTAAGTGGAGGTCGCTAGCTACAGTGGTATCTTTAGCCTATATTTTAGCTAGTTAGCTGCTCTGCAAGCTAGCTTGATCTCAGACAAGAGACAGGCTCTCTTCCTTATTGAGTTACAAATATTACAACGTTTTTTAGACTTTACCAAAGTATATAAAAAAATATTTGTTTAGGAGTGCAAAGTTGAATTGAGTTATTGCACACGCGCACATCAGACTAGGCGTTGCCTAACAGAAAAATGCACATTTTGATAGAACGCGCCAATAGGATCTCGCTAGTTCCTGCTTGGCTCTGCCGAATTCCTTGCTTTTTCTGCCCACTATGACTCATTTGTTCTAATTTGAAACGACGGGCTGTGGTCTATCTTGGTTTAGTTATACAAATCTTTGCTACTTGTCAGTTCAGTAGTGGGGCAAGATTTAATATTTTTTAAATTTATTATTCAAAATACAAATCAACAATTTACATTGTTACATCATACAAAAGAGAACACAGGTATTATTAACGAGAAAATACTAAAACATACAAAAAATATCAAGTAATAAAAAAATACACAATTCTAGTGCAATTGTAGTGATTACTACAGTAGTGGGGCAAAATTATGATGAAGATGGCACAATGAAATACGTCAGGCCTTAGCTGCTTTTAGCAACGTGGGTGTATTTACATACGCTAGCGTTGCTCCCTATTGGGTTGTACAAAAACAGTCAGCGGAAATTCAGAAGTAAAAAAAATATATATATATTTCAACTTAGTGCCGATATGATGGGGGAATTTGTGACAAAATATCTAAGGAATGTATTATTCAACAGACTCTCTAAACGTGGGTCTGTTGTAGACCCACTTCCTCTCTGCTTACCTCATGTCAAAATAAAATTCCCCCACAAATTTTTCATTTTTTGGTCCACATATGGCGCGCGTGCAGAACTTTTATTTTGCCCACCAGGAACACTAACTTGAAATTTAATTTAACTTCTGGCTTCCTGCGGACTGTTTTTGTGCAACCCTATACAATACGGAGCAAGGCTACTGTACTAAATACACCAGTGATGATAATAGCAGCTAGTGGGAACATAGCTAGGAAATCAACTTGCTAGGAAAAGCTCCAATTATTTTTGTTGTCAGGATGGTCAGAAAGTAATGAAATCACCCATTACTTGGCTACAGTTGTGCTGCACATGAGAAAATGAACACCATGAAATCCCCGAAGGCTGAAGATGTCAGACGGGGGATCTCTGTCATCTGGGAGATCTTGCAGTGTCCAATATGGTGAGTGTGACAGCAGAATAACGTTAGCCATCTGTAGAAGATTACTGTATTGTGTAAGGTGTGTTGATGTTACATATACTTTTGGTGGTAGTTTACTGTTTAGTATGCAGGCTGTTTCTACTTTATGTTGAAATCAATTGTTGTCTGATAAGAAGCAGGAAGTAGGCAATTATGATCCTGTTCATAGTTTGTTCTTCTGCTCTATGCTCTCTGTTCCATGTAGTTTGGAATTGATGAGCACACCTGTGTCTACTAAGTGTGACCACCAGTTTTGCAAGTAAGTAAGCTCTCACTTTCTTTGCTGTGGTTCAAGTAAACTTTACTCCTGGTTCATTATGTAGTGTAGGTGAATGTTTGTAAGTGATTTTAACGTTTATTTTCAATGACAGTATTACGCATTGACATCTCCCACTAACCTGGCATTGTTTTTACGTTGTACAATCACTCACAGTTGTTGCTCTCTCCATGAATTAGGTTTTGTATAATGAAGCTTTTGGACAGCAGTAGGAGAAAGGAGGCCAACTGTCCAGTTTGTAAGACCAAGATTACAAAAAGGTATGCCGTATTGACTGTAGAGGAATAACCCCCCCCCCCCCCCCTGAATTGCATTCATTATGAGAGTAAATGTGTCAGAGATATGCTTTCAAATGAAAATTGTACTATGCTGTACTTCTCAAAAGATCACAATGTTTTGAATTATTTTGCCATAATGAATCAGACTTTGTTTTCTGGTAACTAGTGACTACGTGTGATTTACAGTTGGGTCAATTGTGTTATTTGACCCTGTTGTCTGTGTGCAGGAGTTTGCAGGAGAGCCCTGGGTTTCAGAAATTAGCAGAGGGATTGCAGAATATGGTCCAGGCCTATGAACATGACACCTGCACAAACTGTGAGCCTCATCGTTTAGCTTCTATCACCGAAACATGTTACTATAAGTCATGTTTGAGATGTGCTAGAATTTTGATAATGATGACTTAGTTTGACTGTAACATTTTTTTCAGACTTCACTGGAATGTCCCAGATGAGGAGACATATGAGGTAAGAACAGTAGCACCGAAAACAATTATAGAGCTAGTTTCAATAAAGACGTGGTACATTTACTTACAATAAGTATTTTTCTGTCTGTTGTCACTCCTGCATATTTTTCAAATGAATTAGTATTTAATTCAACATTTCCTTCCATTTTCCTTTCTCTTCAAAACAGTGTCACAGAGACTGTGCAGAAGAAAAACGGCCATGATGTCTCATCTGGTGATGTGTGGGCTACTGACCGTGCTGATGGCGAGGATCATGAGTTTCCAATGTCCTGCTCGTCAACTATAGCAGGTGAGAGATTTAATTTGGGTATGGTGTGTTGTCAATTTTCCTGTAACTATTCCTTAATAGCATTATTGATGGACAGCTGTATTAGTAGATTAATAAGAATAAGTCATTCAAAATAATAGTGTATATTTCATTCATTGAAATTACTGAAAGTCTTAGAATGTGTCTTTTTAAAAGCATGCTTTTCACATGATTATTTGAGCATATGATTATTATGAGTCTTGTGTTAGTCACCGCCATGCCTGTCTCTTCAGCCAAGGATGGCTTTGCAAAGCTCATGGGTCTTGAAGATTCTTGCCCTGTCATTTCGGACGAGGGGTTTGACAGCGGCCTAGGTGACATACCTCCAGCCACTGAAAAGGATACCGATGACTCTAAAGCTACCTCCACCACAGAAAAACGGAAGGCAGCATTAGAGGCAGAAATACCTGAGGTTGTTGAAAGAGCTCCTTCACGACCCCAAAAGCTTGGGAAAAAGATAACCACTCATCCTCAAGATCCACCATGCCGTCCTGAAAAGGTCGGAAACCAACCTGTCAGACGATCTTCAAGGAATAACAAAAGAGAGTCCTTGACCGAAATGATTGACCAGAATCAGAAGAAAAGTCTAGAGAAAGTCTCTGAGTGGCTCATGAATAATTCCTCAACAGAAGTAAACTCTGAGAAGGAGAAAAACACAGAGGGCTTCGATGACTCAGTTTCTTTGGCAGGAAGTTGTTCCGCCTCCTCACCCTTAGAGGATAACCTCAGAAATAAGGACGAGAGTCCAAAGAGAGAAGAGCGTGGCAAATGTCTTGAGAAGCTGGTATTTGGGGCTGTTTACAAACGGGATCGAAGAGGGAACCGCAGTTTTTCACCACAGAATAGAGCGATCACAGAGCCTCCACCACCCTGTCCAGCTGAGGAACTCCCGATCCTGAAGAAGATTGCCAAAAGGAGGATGAGAAATAAACTGATACCTGCTGACTTTGTCAAGAGACCAAGATCTGAGGAGAATGAAGACAGTGTTATGGATGACCGACCAGAGATGACAGAACCACAAGATGATTCTCCCAATGAACACCCAAAAGATACTGAAGAAAATAATTTGATTGACCTGACTGGGGAGCTGAATTCCAATAGCTCTGACAAGCAAGGAGAAGAGCTTGATGAGTTGCCAGAAGGTGACAACAAAGAGAATGAAGATGTAGAGGACAGTCCTGTGTTTGATGTGCCACTACGGGAACCTGGGAGGAAGTCAAATAAAAAGATGCACGGTAGGTGGCAGGGTGTTGACGGGGATTTACAAGGGAAAGTAAAGTCGGAGAATAACGAGCAAAAAAAGCCTGCTAAGAAAAAAGGGGAAAACATCAAGGTGGAGAAGAACAAAGCAGCCAAATCCTTAGTCCTTGTGGGTGTCGGAGAGGGTGGAAGTGACCCTAAGATACCTAAGAGCAGACCGTCAGGCCAGACCGAGGTTCAGATTGAGAGTTACCCTAGCAGTGAGGACCCAGGAAGCCCGATCATGAGGAGAACCAGGAGGAGTCGGAGGCTTCAGCTCTTCACAGAGGAAGTACAAGGGAGTAACAAGAACATCGGCACTGCAACATCCACAAAGGCTGTCGTTCTTGATTCAGACTGCAACAAGATGCAGCAATCAGAGGAGGCGAAAGCCAACACTGACAGGGATAATGTGACTTGTTTGCAGAACCAAAATACAGAAAAGTCTGTAAGGAAAAACGGATGTGTTTTAGATGAAGAAATGGGAGGTATTGAGAACTTGGACTCTAGCGAGAAAAGATCCGGTGAAATGATTGAGGCACAGAAAGTGAACCCAATTGAGGAGTCTATTGTTGAAATCCCACGTACAGGAAGTCCTTGTCATGCTGATATTGCTTGTTCAGTGACTATGGTACCAAGTTCAATTAGTACCCCAGAGGCAAGTGTCTCATGTGCCGAGCCTGAGAGTGTAAACCAAAGTAATCCGGTTATCAAACCATTCGATGACTTGAGATCAAATGTACCACAAGAGACGTCAGCCAGCCAGGCCAAATGCATTGATCTGGAGGAGGATGACAGGAATGACAGTGAGCTGGACACTGAGCAACTGGTGAAGAGCTTCAAAGCCACCAAAAGGAAGTCCTTCCACCTTGGTAGTCCAAATATCAAGAGGAGTACCTTCTGGTCCAACAAGGAAAATACAACTCTTACAAAGACTCAAGAGAACAAACATGTCGGCACAGATATGGAAGCAGGAAATGGGCAGGGATTTTCAAGGACAACGGAGTGTCCCACAGTCCAACAGGAATCTGAGAAAAGGACAATATTTGAAAATTCTTGCTGTAGTGATTTGAGCCCACCTTCAAGTTCCCCCAATAATATTTCACAAGAAAAAGCGCAGAGGAATTGTAAAAGGCTCAGAAAATCCATTCTTACCAGACCACCTCAGGATTTAGTGAAGTCTTCGAACCCTGATACCAATGGGAAGACCCAGAAACAGATTCTGTCCAGGCTTTCTGGCAACAGCTCAAAAAGTGCCCTCAGTCCCAACAAAGTCACAAAAAGCCAAATGGAATCTCCCCACCAAGCTGTGGGTTCTGGTCTGCTCTTTCCAGCTTTTAGCGCCTCTAAGGAAGATCTACCAGATCCGACACCTGTAGCTTCAAAGCAACTTAGAGTCCCTAAAGGTCAGCAGCCATACAAAGTGGAGGGCAGCATGAGGAAAAGTCCAACAGAACTGGAGAGTAGCCACGGTGTTGGATCAGAGACGGCAGTGGAGCCAAACAAAACGTGGCCAGAGAACATGACTGGAAACATGGCCAATACAGAGTCCTCCTTAACTCCAGATGACCTTCCAATTTTCCAATCAGTAGTTATCCAAGAGGCAGAGAGGACTAAAGGAAGTGGTGTGGTCAGCTTGCACTCTCCCATCAAGTGCACCCTAAAGCGGAGGATGGCTCAGAGACTGGAGTCTTCCTCAGAGTCCGACTGCAGTGGAGAGGAAGAGGAACTGCCTTCCCTTGCGCAAATTTTCAGATCTTCGGCTTGTCCACCAACCGCGGAGGAGGAGGAGGAGGAATCCGTCACATTGCTCAAAGACCATGCCAGGGACCAAGGAAGCTACAGGGAGGCTGGTGATGGTACCTGTGCTGCAGCTGAAGATGGGCAGCGAGAGAGCAGTCCTCTCATGTGCCCCAGTCCCGAATGGGTCACCACCAGTCAGGTATCTGTGGACCTGTTTGGAACACCAGAAGAAGGTGAGTAAATTTTAGGCCTTATTATATTAATCTTATTACCTGTGATTGAACTGCGACTGAAACATGAAATGCGCAAATGCATTTTCAAATGTTTCTGATCTTTCAGCTGAAGGAATGGCAGGTGACACTGGCCTGACACAAGAATCATCACAATTTTCAAGCGAGTGTATTGCCACTCAGGTAAGGGTATTTATACTCCGCCCTGTTATTTCATATATTACTAGACGGTAGTTATAACTTTTGATTTATTTTTTAATAAAAGGAAACACTAGTGTGTAAATCTCACACGGTGTAGTGATGTAGATTTTTTTAAATATATCTAAATCTCTCAATTTCCAGGTAATTTAATACTCAACACGTGTCACACCCATCTTTGGTACATATGTAGCTATGATTTTCAAATGTAAATATATATATCTATATCACAAGCAGTAGTAGTTTGCGGTATTGGATGCTTTGTGCTGCATTGGCACGCCATGACCAATAGATGGCAGACGTTGCATATATTTATTTTTTCTTCACCAAGCTTGTCAGTGCTTGGAAGACAGACTACATGGACGAGTAAGGAATGTCCCCCTCAGCACCTTTCTAAATTGCATTTCATTAAAGTTTGAGGAAACGCGGCCGAGGAGATGATTCTCGTTTTCTGCCCCATCCATCTTCATGCACTCCTACTTTGTCTGCTGTATTTGATTGGGAGTTTGGTTTATGTGGTTTTAGGCAGCGGAGAGGAGTTTATTCACAGCTGTACAGCCAGTTGAGGATTGGGTCTCACTGACAAGTGTGTGTCTGTGTCTACGAGCGTCCAATGCACGCTTGCCTGTGCGCATGTGTTTGGTGATTTTTACATGCTGACTACCTACAGTATATGTTACTCCGATTTAGAAAATAATATCATACATCCCATCTCTTGGTCTCCATAGAGGATTCACTCACCAGTAGTCATTCTGGGTCTGCATGGTTCTGGCTCAATGCTCAGTCATGGCCAGTGAGTAATGAGCTTAGCCAAAGCCCTGACACATCTAGGGGGCATGGCTGCAAGCCTTTTGGGGCTGGGTGTCTTCCATATCTGCCCTGAACCGTTGAACCCTAGGTCTTCCCCTCAGACAAATGACTACACCCCAACTTACTCTCTCTCTCTCTCTCTCTCTCTCTCTCTCTCTCTCTCTCTTTCTGTTTCTTTATCTCCATCTCTCTTTGAGTGTGTGTGTCTGCGTGTGTGTGTGTTCTCCCTCACTTTTTTACCTCTTGGTCTGTCTCTGTCTTCCCCCTCTCCATCCTTCTGTCTCTCTACCTCTTTTTGATGAAGTGTTCAGCGCTTCAAGCAAGTTTCCGCTGCCAACTCCAGTAATGCTGCATGGCAGAAAATACATCTTTTAATGTTTGGTTCTGTCACCACCAGTCGAATGACATGCCTAGCGCCATCCTCTCCTAGTTGATGGACGTTTTCTATTGTTTACCCGTATCAGCGTAAAGGCGACCCATGCGTTAGAACTTTCTCACACACACACTATATATATATATATATATACACACACACACACACACACACACAAGTATGTGGACACCCCTTCAAATGAGTGGATTTGGTTATTTCAGCCGCACAAGTTGCTGACAAGTGTATAAAATCAAGCACACCGCCATGCAATCTCCATAGACAAACACTGGCAGTAGAATGGCCCATACTGAAGAGCTCAGTGACTTTCAATGTGGCACCGTCAAACGATGCCACCTTTCCAACAAGTCAGTTCGTCAAATTTCTGCCTTGCTAGAGCTGCCCCGGTCAGCTGTAAGTGGTGTTATTGTGAAGTGGCAATGTCTAGGAGCAACAACGGCTCAGCCACAAAGTGGTAGGCAATACAAGCTCACAGACGAGTGTGAGCACGTAAAAATCATCTTTCCTCGGTTGCAACACTCACTACAGAGTTCCAAACTGCCTCTGGAAGCAACGTCAGCACAATAACCCTTCGTCGGGAGCTTCATGAAATGGGTTTCCATGGCCGAGCAGCTGCACACAAGCCTAACATCACCATGCACAATGCCAAGCGTCGGCTGGAGTGGTGTAAAGTTCGTCGCCATTGGACTCTGGAGCAGTGGAAACGCGTTCTCTGGAGTGATCAATCACGCTTCACCATCTGGCAGTCCGATGGACAAATCTGGGTTTGGCGGATGCCAGGGGAACGCTACCTGCCCGAGTGCATAGTGCCAACTGTAAAGTTTAGTGTCGGAGGAATAATGGTCTGGGGCTGTTTTTCATAGTTTTGGCTAGGCCCCTTAGTTCCAATGAAGGGAAGTCTTAATGCTACAGCATACAATGACATTCTAGACGATTCTGTGCTTCCAACTATGTGGCAAGCCCCTTTCCTGTTTCAGCATGACAATGCCCTCGTGCACAAAGCGAGGACCATACAGAAATGGTTTGTCGAGGTCGGTGTGGAAGAACTTGACTGAGCTGCACAGTGCCTGGACCTCAACCCCATCGAACACCTTTGGGATGAATTGGAATGCCGACCGCGAGCCAGGCCTAATCGCCCAACATCAGTGCCCGACCTCACTAATACTCTTGTGGCTGAATGGAAGCAAGTCCCTACAGCAATGTTCCAACATCTAGTGGAAAGCCTTCCCAGAAGAGTGGAGGCTGTTATAGCAGCACAGGGGGACCAACTCCATATTAATACCCATGATTTAGGAATGAGATGTACGATGAGCAGGTGTCCACATACTTTTTGTCATGTAGTGTACGTACACACTAAGCAGGCGCTCCACCAATTTTATCAGACATTTTCTCCCTTTCAATTGCTGTATATATTTTTCCTCATTCTGCTTCGCTCATCTATAGTTATGTATCTCTCTCTCGGTCTCCCTTTCTCTCCTTCAGCAAAAGGTTGCGATGCAGGAGGAGCTGCGAAGGCTGGAGAGAATGATGGCGTTGGTGTCTGAAGCGCTCCAGGAGAAGGAGGGGGAGCCCACTGAGGCCAAAGTTAACCCCGGGGCCCCATATCCCCCAGTGCTGCTTCAACCAGACAGGTCCACAGGTACAGAACTGGGCTTTGTTCAGGAAGGTGCAACATAACCGACCGATCAGATAGAAATGTATTGTACAGAAGAGGAAATTGTTTGTCCTGTAGAATAGGAGATGGTTTCAGTTCGGTATACCTTTAAGAAATACGAGCAGGGGACTGGTTGACAGTGTTGTTTGAAAGCTGTCTGCTTTCGAATGGCAGCTGACCTGAATTTGTTGGTTTTGTTTGTTTAGTCTCCGCAGGCCTTGATCTCCAGACGACCCTGCCGTGTGGCCAGGGCACCAGGAAGAGATCTGCCAGCAGGTGAGCAAAGCCAGAGGTTAACAAGGCACCACACATTAACAACAGACTTCATGAAATTATGACCGATTCAACGCTTCACTACACAATCACTTTGATAACCCGGTGCTGTTGGTTAGGTTTTGCTTACTACTTCATAAAATATGTGGGAGTTATTGAAAAATATAAGTGCTATCGCATAGTAGCACAAATTAAGGCTGTGCAATTAGAAAAATCCTAATTTGGGCGTTTTTAATTGAACTCAGTGCAACAGAAAACAGGTCGTCCCCCACCGAGTTTAGAATGTAGGAAATCGCACTTAGATGAAGTTGACTTTCTATTATTGCCAGCTGCTTACTTACTTACCATCACCACAACAGCAAGTTATCTGAATCTGCGACTTATTGAGGCGCGACTGATGGAGGGGGGTGGGTGTCGTTGGCTGTAACCTTCGGGCAGTATATGCTCATTTCAACCAGAGTGGGGACCTATATCAGCTTCAGAGCCATTTTCAGGGCATGAATTTCATCCTCAACATAACAATAATTTTAAGTGTTTGCCATGTAATTGCTCTTTCCCTCAACCCGTGACTGAGGGGAAAGTCCAAGAAAGTTAGCTTGTGTTAGCGAGTATCTTTGTTTTAGCTAGCTCAGCGTCTGCCTGGTGCAGTTTTTTGGATAGAGGGTGATGCATCTCGGAGGACAGGCGGATAATCTCCCTAATGAAGCCGGAATCTGCTTATGCTGCGGAGAATCAAAAAGTAATTAGCGGCTGCATCTTATTTGTCATTTGGAGCACTTAGAGGGAAACTTGGGTTGCCACGGTAATTTATCTCTCCCGCTTGACTGCATCTCCCTATCTCTCCCTCCTTACTCATCTCCAGGGTTCTAAGTGCTGTCCTCTGGGGGAGGGAGAGAGCAGGGCCGGCTCCAGGCATAAGCCTAATAAGCAGTCGCTTAGGGCCCCCGGCCATTACGGGGCCCCAGACTCAATAAAAGCATTTTTTTTCTGAACTCAGTCAGGATCTCAACTTACTGTTGAGAGTTAGAATAGAAGAATACACAAGGTGCAACTTCAAAATGTGGTTTTGTATCAGCAGTGTTTCCTCTTATGACAGTAACACAATTAGCCATGTCAGCTAGCAATTTTTAGATTGCTAAAATAGTCTAGCCAGCTATTTAAACTTGCAGTAATCATGGCCACATCCTGACCAGGCATTTGCCCAGGGGCCCTGACCTCCAGCGGGCTCCCATTGATTTTGTTAGTCACTCTAACTCTGATATCATTAACTTGGCATAAGTCTTGGCAAAATGTGTAGAATTGCAGGAAATTAGCTTTAAAACAGCAAACATTTCTCTCCACCCAATGGCAAAATGGGTAGAATTGCAGGAAATTAGCTGTATAAAATGAAAAAATGTTCTCTCTGCCCCATGGCAAAATGAGTAGAATTTCATGAAATTTGTTATAAAATTGCTAACCTTCTCTCCGCCCCTGGCAAAATTTGTAGAATTGCATAAAGCTTGCTTTAAAACGGCAACATTTCCTCTACTCCCCATGGCAAAATATGTAGAATTGCAGCAAATTTACTTTAGATCATACAAGAGGGGGGCCACTAAAATGTTTTGCCCGCAGGTTGGGGGCCCCCCCCAACCAAATCTAATTTCACCTCACCAAAAGGCTAGGGCCGGCCCTGAAAGAGGGATGAGGGGGGAAAGAGGAGAGACTGGGATCATATGAGACAAGTTTTGCTGGCCTCTATTTTACTGTGCATGTCTGGAGACATTGGTGAAATTGTAAGGAATGGGTTGCAATGACGATTTGGGCGTCTTTTACCTGGGACCTCTATCATCTAGCCACTAGTCATTAAAATACAGGAGTTCTGTCAAGTTGCTGCATTACCTTATCCTGATCAAAATGTCCCTGACTAAGTTTCTATTGCATATTTTTTGATTCACCAAACCAAGAACAAGAAAAGCAATTGTATCTTGCTTCACTAGGTTATATTCCAATTTTAATCACAAGGGTTAAGCTTTTAGTCATGACTGTCAATCACAATTGTATTAATTAAATGTATATCTGTCAATGTCTCTTCCTTGTGGTTCTTTGCTGTGGCTGCTCTTTCCCAAAAACTTTCCACATAGTCTGATGTTCTCTCTTCTTTTCCCCTAGGGAAAGTGCCCAAAACATTGGGGGAAATGCAGCCTCACCGCCCCCTGGTTTTGGAGACTGTGAGGGCCTTGGGCCCACCCCCACCACGCCCTGCCGCACCCAACATGAGGGACCTGGAGGGACTGGGGGTAAGTCCACGGATCCAGTGGCTACTACAATGACATTAGACTAATAAGACCAAAAATCATTTTGGAGAAGGTCCAAGGTCCTTCACAAATTTTTCTCCAATGCGTTTTGAGAAGGAGGCGATAAAATACAGAGTCAAAAGCCATAGTAGTATAGAGAATACTCATCTCTGTCTTAATCTAAGAGTGTTTGTGTGTTGCCATGAACTTGCATCAAATCAAAGTTTATTTGTCGCGTACAGTTTTGCAGATTTTATCGCAGGTGCAGCGAAATGCTTATGTTTAGGGATGCACGATATATATTGGTGAACGTATCAAGTTTAACGCCGATGTGCAAAACCAATGTCAAAGCCGACGTGCATACCTATATAACGTGTTATTTGACACGCCAAATAGTGTGTTATTTGACACGCAAGACCCAAACGGCATTCCATAGAAATCCTGGTTGAGAATGAACAAATGAACAACGAAACAGTGAAAGAAATTGGTTTTAATTATATTTTACTGGTAATGGGGACATACGTAAATGCCAACAAAATAACTTTTTGGTCAGTGTGTGTGCGCGTGTAACCTTTCTTTAACTAGGTAAGTCAGTTAAGAATAAATTCTTATTTACAATGACAGCCTACCCCGACCAAACCCGGACGACGCTGGGCCAATTGTGCGCCGCCCTATGGGACTCCCAATCACGGCCGGATGTGATACAGCCTGGATTCAAACCAGGGACTGTAGTGATGCCTCTTGCACTGAAATGCAGTGCCTTAGACTGCTGCGTTCGTGTGGGTGTTAACTATTTAACTGTACTAGAATGCTTAAAAGGCTGCTAAAATTTTAAATATGGGGTATCAGTATAGTTTTTTTTTTTTTTTTGCAAGGAAAATATTGGATATTGGTATTGGACAAAAATGTCATATCGGTGCATCACTAGTGGACATTTTGAAGTGGGGCAACAGACTGGGATAGGGAGAGATTGACTATGTCCCATAAACACACCGGCCAGCTGGTCTGCACATGCTCTGATGATGCGATTTGGGATGCTTTCTGGGCTGACAACCTAGTGAGGGTTAACGCACTTGAACTCCTTACTCACGTCGGCCATGGAGATCGGGAGCACATATAGTCCTCGTGAGCGGCGGGAGCCCACGTCGGCGGCTAGGTGTTGTTTTTGCTGGAAGCAGGCGAAGTAGGTGTTTAGCTTGTCCGGGAACGAGGCGACGGTGTCCGTGACATGGCTGGCTTTCCCTTTATAATCCGTGATTGTGTCTGAGCCGGTGAATTGCGACTCTACTTTGTCCCTGTACCGTCGTTGCCGTATGGAGGTCATAGCAAATCTGTTTTGTACACGTCCATAGTAGTATTACATGTTTGTTAGTTCACGGTTTCGATTGATTAGTGTTATTTTGTAGTATATGAATGTATTTGCGTGTCTATATCAGCAGGGCGGCTTGGCAGACAGTCAGGACGGAGCCTAAGGAGCAGCATGAGAGCGAGGCCCAACCAGGTGTCGTCAGTGGTCAGAGTGCACAGCGGGACCAAGGCTCCCTCAGCTGGGCTGGAGGTCCAGGATACTCCGGGGTTCATCCAGCCTGCCAACACACCCCCATCAACACACACTCCACTGCAGGAACCCGCTGGGGTCAAGTTGGTGCTGGTAGCATCAGGACTCAGTGCACCTGAACAGGTAAATGTTTCTGTGACACATCCTAGTATGTCAATTCACACGTTCCAGGTGTTTAATGTGTGAAAATAATTGATGTTATTAGGCTTTAATATAACTTTAATCTACCTTATAAGATACTGGTTGTACTTCTGTGGCACTTGAGTCTCGAGTTTGCTTACTGATGACAGATTTTTCCACTTTCTCTCCAGTCGATGGTGAAAAAGTTTGCCAAGAGGATGGGAGGCAGTGTGTGTTCACAAGTGACGTCCGAGACCACCCATGTCATCATGAACACAGGTTAGTGTGGAGTAACCTTTCCCTACAGAAAATTAAAGAAGTATTTATTTTTGGACTAATTCGGGTAGGTCCAGGCCGCGAATTTCACGGCAGCATGGCCTTTGATTCCCCCTTGTGTGTCCATAATGCCCCCCACCAAAAAGCCATGCCTTGTGGCCGTTGTGCCCTTCGGCTGAATATAATAATTATAATTCCCTTCCCCTGGCTACCAATCGCCGTGCTCAGAAGCACCTCTCACTCACATGGCTTTCTCAGATCTCAATTCTTATTAGCCAATGCCGGTCACGTGATCAGCTCCTTCTCACAGCTCCGAAGTACAAGTGAAGACCGACACATCGGGAATACAACGGCGTGCGTCCTTCTTATGGAATTCCGAGGCACACTTTGAAGATGATAGAAAAACTGTCCACATTTATCTCTCCTCAGCCAACAAGACGAGAAACGTACAGCAAAATCACTGGCCTATGTCAATCTACTGTTCCCCCATAGAATAGGTTACCTACTCTATTGCTCAGCTTGTCGTTCTGTGCGAGAAATAAATATTTATCTCGAGGCGGCTTGAAATTAAGGGCATCTAGTCGTCCCGGAGACAATAGAAAAAATGTCTTGCACAGTTCAAAACAGATTCTGGGACAGTTGTGGGACGGTAGATCCCAAATTCATGCAACCACTGTAAATCCAAAATTATTTCTTCACATTATAACCGCAGAAATACGCTCACGGCAGTAATAATTACCTCAACATTTCAATGGTCGGTTTTTTGGCTAGACTACTTTGAAACAAGATAAGATAGACGTGCCTTTATAAAATGACAAACAATTAAGTTTATGGTTAAAGTGTTTCAAAATGCTGATCGCCTCAACTGATTCCAATGGGCGGTGCGCAACAGGCACTGCCATTTCTCTCCTATGTGAATGAACCGTGCCTTAAGTATGCCGACAGAATCAAGCCTTTTTAGACGTTAACGTTTGTCCTTCATTATATTTATCAAACATGACTGGCGTTTAGCCTATATTTATGTAATCAAACGTCTAATTAAAGTTGGCTACATTTTCAGGCATCTCCATTTCAGCATGGGTGTAGACATGAGAAGCTGTAAGCTAATTCGCATATCACCTACACTTTGACGTGTGTGCTAATTATTTATGTACATTTGATGCAAAATACATTTTGAATATTATTCTAAAAGCACTTTTGAAAGAGGGGGATCCGAGCTTTCGGAGTGTGTATAATAGCATGGTTTTGTGGCATTTAGCGCTCAGTGCCTTGGTGGAGGCCACGGCTGAATGGAACACGGGTCAGTTGTAACAGGTAGGCCTACATTATGTTCCACTGTATTTATGCATCCTTGTCTGAGTGCCAGTGGACAGTTTCCTTAACAATACTTCTTGATTATATTGTTTGGGAAGTGTACAACACAGGGAGGACAAAGGATTTATTGTATAAACTCCACAATACACATTAGGCCTACAAGCTTTTTATTTTACCTTTATTTAACTAGGCAAGTCAGTTAAGAACAAATTCTTATTTTCAATGACGGCCTAGGAACAGTGGGTTAACTGCCTTGTTCAGAACGATAGGTTTTTACATTGTCAGCTCAGGTATTTGATCTTGCAACCTTTCGGTTACTAGTCCAACGCTCTAACCACTAGGCCACCATCAGTATCTGTAAATGTCAAGTTTTAGCCAGTAGGTACTAGCTACAGTGCCTTCAGAAAGTATTCACACCCCTTGACTTTTTCAACATTTTGTTGTGTTACAGCCTGAATTTACAATTGATTTAAATGTAGAATGTGTGTGACTGGCCTACACACAATACCCCATAATGTCGAAGTGGAATTACAGTACCAGTCAAAAGTTTGGACACACTTACTCATTCAAGGGCTTTTCTTAATTTTGGACTATTTTCTACATTGTAGAATAATAGTGAAGACATCAAAACTATGAAATAACACACATGGAATCATGTAGTAGCCAAAAAAGTGTTAAACATTACAATATATATTTTTGATTCTACAAAGTAGCCACCACCCTTTGCCTTGACAGCTTTGCACATGCTTAGCATTCTGTCAACCAGCTTCACCTGGAATGCTTTTCCAACAGTCTTGAAAGAGTTTCCACATATGCTAAGCAGTTGTTGACTGCTTTTCTTTCACTCTGCGGTCCAACTCATCCCAGCCATCTCAATTGGGTTGAGGTTGGGTGATTCTGGAGGACAACCTTACTCACACTTACTATTTCATAGTTTTGATTCACTATTATTCTACAGAAAAATTAGTAAAAATGAAGAAAAACCCTTGAATGAGGTATGCCCAAACTTTTGACTGGTACGGTATGTTTTTATAAATTAATTGTCTTGAGTAAATAAGTATTCAACCCCTTTGCTATGGCAAGCCTAAATAAGATCAGGAGTAAAAATGTGCTGACAAGTTGCATGGACTCAATCTCTGTGCAATAATAGTGTTTAACAGGATTTTTAAATGATTACCTCATCTCTGTGCCCCACACATACAATTATCTGTAAGGTCCCTCAGTCGAGCAGTGAATTTAAAACACAGATTCAACCACAAAGACCAGGGAGGTTTTCCCATGCCTTGCAAAGGGCACCTATTGTTAGATGGGTAAAAACAAACGGCATTGAATATTCCTTTGAGCATGGTGAAGTTATTAATTACACTTTGGATGATGTATCAATACACCCAGTCACCACAAAGATACAGGCGTCCTTCCTAACTCAGTTGCCGGAGAGGAAGGAAACCGCTCAGGGATTTCACCATGAGGCCAATGGTGACTTTAAACAGTTTAACGGCTGTGATAGAAAACTGAGGATGGATCAACTACATTGTAGCTATTCCACAATACTAACCTAAATGACATAGTGAAAAGGAAGTTTGTACAGAATAAAAATATTCCAAAACATGCATCCGGTTTGCAATAAGGCACAAGTAATACTGCAAAAAATGTGGCAATGAAATTAACTTTATGTCCTGCGTACAAAGCGTTATATTTAAAACCGTTAGTTTTAATGGATTTTATAGGAGAAACTGAGGGTGGATCAACAACGTTGTAATTACTTCACAATACTAACCTAATTGACAGAGCGCTAAGAAGGAAGCCTGTATAGGAAAAACAAATATTCCAAAACATGCATCCTGTTTGCAGTAAGGCACTAAAGAAAATATTGCAAAAAATGTGGCAAAGCAATTCTGTTTTTGTCCCGAATACAAAGTGTTATATTTGCGGAAAATACAACATATTACTGAGTACCACTCTCCATATTTTCAAGCGTAGTGGTGGCTGCATCATGTTATAGTTATGCTTGTAATTTGTTAATGACTGGGGAGTTTTTCAGGATAAAAAATAATCAAACTGGAGCTAAGCATAGGAAAAATCCTAGAGGAAAACCTGGTTCTGTCTGCTTTCCACCAGACACTGGGAGATGAATTAATCTTTCAGCAGGACAATAACCTAAACACAAGGCCAAATCTACACTGGTGTTGCTTACCAAGAAGACATTGAATGTTCCTGAGTGGCCTGGTTACAGTTTTGACTAAAATCTGCTTTAAAATCTATTTTGGCTGTGACACTGCAGAATAAGTCAAGGGGTATGAGTACATTCTGAAGGCACTTAATTAAATCAAATCAAATGTATTTATATAGCCCTTCGTACATCAGCTGAAATCTCAAAGTGCTGTACAGAAACCCAGCCTAAAACCCCAAACAGCAAGCAATGCATGTGAAAGAAGCACGGTGGCTAGGAAAAACTCCCTAGGAAAAACTCCCTAGAAAGGCCAAAAACCTAGGAAGAAACCTAGAAAGGAACCAGGCTATGAGGGGTGGCCAGTCCTCTTCTGGCTGTGCCGGGTGGATATTATAACAGAACATGGTCAAGATGTTAAAATGTTCATAAATAATAATAATAATCATAGTAGTTGTCGAGGGTGCAACAAGCACGTCCGGTGAACGGGTCAGGGTTCCGTAGCCGCAGGCAGAACAGTTGAAACTGGAGCAGCAGCATGGCCAGGTGGACTGGGGACAGCAAGGAGTCATCATGCCAGGTAGTCCCGAGGCATGGTCCTAGGGCTCAGGTCCTCCGAGAGAAAGAGAGAATTAGAGAGAGCATATTTAAATTCACACAGGACACCGGATAAGACAAGAGAATACTCCAGATGTAACAGACTGACCCTAGCCCCCCGACACATAAACTACTGCAGCATAAATACTGGAGGCTGAGACAGGAGGGATCAGAAGACACTGTGGCCCCATCCGATGATACCCCCGGACAGGGCCAAACAGGCAGGATATAACCCCATCCACTTTGCCAAAGCACAGCCCCCACACCACTAGAGGGATGTCTACAACCACCAACTTACCGTCCGAAGACAAGGCCGAGTATAGCCCACAAAGATCTCCGCCATGGCACAACCCAAGGGGGGGGCGTCAACCCAGACAGGAAGACCACGTCAGTGACTCAACCCACTCAAGTGACGCACCCCTCCCATGGACGGCATGGGATTACTTCACCATGCTCAAAGGGATATTCAATGTTTGCTTTTTCTATTTTTACCCATCTACCAATAGGTGCCCTTCTTTGCAAGGCATTGGAAAACCTCCCTGGTCTTTGTGGATGAAATTCACTGCTCGACTGAGGGACCTTACACTTTTCTGTATGTGTGGGGTACAGAGACGAGGCAGTCATTCAAAAATCATGTTAAACACTCTCATTGCAGTCCATGCAACTCAATATGAGCAAATATTTACTCCTGAACTTATTTATGCCATAACAAATGGGTTGAATACTTATTAACTCAATACATTTCAGCTTTTTATTTGTTTATTAATTTGTAAACATTTTCAAAAACATCATTCCACTTTGATATTGTGGTGTATTGTGTTTAGGCCAGTGACAACAACAAAAAAATCGCAATTTAATCCATTTTAAATTCAGGCGGTAACACAACAAAATGTGGAAAATGTCAAGGGGTGTGAATACTTTTAAGTATTGTGATAATATTGTATCAGTTCTCTGGCAATTCCCATCCCTAACACAAACACACAGCCCTCTACACACACACACACACGCAGTCTTCAAGCCTTAATTGCGCTCTCTGATGGATTCTTTGGATTTCAAAGCCGCCTCCTCCAAAGCACAACATTAGCTGAAGAGCGCGTTAAGGAAGCCACGTTAATGGCAGCCGTTACCCCGGCAACTGCCAAATGAAAGTGTGCAGGTTCTTGATCTTTCGGGGGCAGTGAAAGGTTGAGGAGGAGTAGGAGGAGGAAAGTTTGGGTCTGTGTGCGAGAAAGAGTTCTCACCATGGTCATTAGACTAAAACCGACATTTAGAATTCCGCACCTAGGTAGTATTCATTAGGCACCAAATAAAAAAAAAAAACGACTGAAACATGGAGGGACTGCCTCTACTTAATAAGAAACAATTGTTTTTGGTTTCCGTTGCAAAATGTTTTGCTACAATGTGCACTAATGGATACAACCCTGCCTTTGACATGTTGCACTCAATGTGGTGACTTCTTAACAGTGTATTCGGAAAGTATTCAGACCCTTTCACATTTTCCACATTTTGTTATGTTACAGCCTTATTCTAAAATGGATTAAAAAAATAAATAAATGATCATCAATCTACACACAATACCCCATAATGACAAAGTGAAAACAGGTTTTTAGAAAATGTTGCAAATGTTGCAAATGTATAATTTTTTATATATTTTTTAAATGAAACCTTATTTACATAAGTATTCTGACCCTTTGCTATGAGACTCAAAATTGAGCTCCGGTGCATCCTGTTTCCATTGATCATCCTAGATGTTTCTACAACCTGGTTGGAGTCCACCTGTAGTAAATTCAATTGATTGGTTATGATTTGGAAAGGTACACACCTGTCTATATAAGGTCCCACAGTTGATAGTGCATGTCGGAGCAAAAACCAAGCCATGAGGTCGAAGGAATTGTCCGTAGAGCTCCGAGACAGGATTGTGTCAAGGCACAGATCTGGGGAAGCGTACCAAAACATTTCTGCAGCATTGAAAGTCCCCAAGAACAGTGGCCTCCATTATTCTTAAACGGAATAAGTTTAGAACCACTAAGACTCTTTCTAGAGCTGGCCGCCCAGCCAAACTGGGCAATCGGGGGAGAAGGGCATTGGTCAGGGAGGTGACCAATAACCCGATGGTCACTCTGACAGAGCTCCAGAGTTCCTCTGTGGAAATAGGAGAACCTTCCAGAAGGACAATCATCTCTGCAGCCCTCCACCAGTCTTTATGGTAGTGGCCAGACGGAAGACACTCCTCAGTAAAAGGCACATGACAGCCCGCTTGAAGTTTGCCAAAAGGCACCTAAAGGACTCTGACCATGAGAAACAAGGTTCTCTGGTCTGATGAAACCAAGATTGAGATCTTTGGCCTGAATGCCAAGCGTCATGTCTGGAGGAAACCTGGCACCAGCCCTACGGTGAAGCATGGTGGCGGCAGCATCATGCTGTGGGGATGTTTTTCAGCGGCAGGGACTGGGAGACTAGTGAGGATCGAGGGGAAAGATGAACAGAGAAAAGTGCAGCGCGATCCTTGATGGAAACCTTCTCCAACCTCCAACTGGGGAGAAGGTTCACCTTTACATTAGGACAACAACCCTAAGCCCACAGCCAAGACAACGCAGGAGTGGCTTCGGGACAAGTCTCTGAATGTCCTTGCGTGGCCCAGCCAGAGGCCGGACTTGAACCCGATCAAACAGGGCTTGAGAGGATCTGCAAAGAAGAATGGGAGAAACTCCCCAAATACAAGTGTGCCAAGCTTCGAGCATCATACCCAAGAAGACTCTAGGCTGTAATCGCTGCCAAAGGTGCTAAAACAAAGTACTGAGTAAATGGTCTGAATACTTATGTAAATGTGATTTTTTGCTTTGTCATTATGGGGCATTATGTGTAGATTGATGAGAAAAACTATTTCATCCATTTTAGAATAAGGCTGTAACGTAACAAAATGTGGAAAAAAGTGAAGGTCTCTGAATACTTCCCGAATGCACTGCAGATGGTTGTGGATTGAGACAGACTTAACCGATGACAAGACTGTTACTGATAGGAAAGTGTGTGTGTGTGTGTGTGTGTGTGTGTGTGTGTGCGTGTGTGTGTGCGCGGCCAACCACCAGACAGGAAGCTCCAGGCACCATCTCTAAGATCACAGCAGGGCTCTCGCCTACGCGCTCATTGCCGTGGGTCAGCTGTCTACTCTGCACTGTCAACCACCGCATGCTTGATATCTAGTGTAACTTCATATTCATAAAGGTGTAGCTTTATTACGCAGATTGACGAAGTATGTCAGGAAGTCCGGTGATGTCTCTCTAACCTGGTTGTGGATCACATGCGGTGAAGCATTCATTTCCCACAGAATGCTGACTCGTACTCCACTGTGACTGTAAAATACGACTATGGATTTCCGGTTTGATGCTCTGCGCTGCCATTTACTGCTGGTTTTCCAAGTTCAGTTCATGATCTTACTGTCATTTTGAAAATCTTGTCATCAAATCACAAAACCCCAACATGGCAACAAAGTATTTGTGAACAGTGATTTCATTGGGTGAGATTAACGAAGTGTTTTGAGGCCATTTTTATGAAACTCTATGGATGACATTCATTGAAGTTGTGATTTGTGTGTACTATGTGTATGTTTTCTCACGTCTACCCTACCTCTTGTTTGTCTGTCCGTCACAGATGGTGATCTGGTGTGTGAGCGCACGCTCAAGTACTTCCTGGGCATCGCAGGCAGGAAGTGGGTGGTGAGCTTCCAGTGTGAGTTCAGAGTTCCGTCACTGTAATTTGTCACCTCACCACAGAAAGATTTAGGGAAACCAGTGTTAATGTGAAACCACAGGGAATGGAAGGTTTCTTACGTAACACAGAGCAAGGAAAATGGGGATTGTTTGTGTTGCCGAATATAAGCATTATTTTTGTTCCTATACTCCACAGGGATTTCCGAGTGCTTCAAACAAGGGACAGTCTTAAATGAGGTACACTCTCTGCTTGCATGTCATATTCCAAGAGTAGATTCTAGTATATTCCATATGTTTCCCATTGAGTTAATCTCTGTTTGTGAAGCATGGATTTTAATTTGTATTTTTCTTGGTAATGTCCTGGTAATTTATTTTTCCAAAGTCTTGGTCGTAAAAAAAACATTTTTTTTCATTTCAATGACAAATGATACTACCGACTTCCCTATTAAGAATATTTTAACCCTTCGTCACCCCCGCAGACGTCATTTGAGGTGCGAGGAGACGTTGTGAACGGACATGACCACCAAGGGCCCATGAGAGCACGGACCACAGGGGACACAAGTGTAAGTTTTACACCTGTACTGTTACACCTTCACTATTACACCCCATAATACATGCTACACCCCATATCACACCTGCACTATTCCATTCCAGATGTACACCTAGGTATTCTATTACAACTCATTACCCCATATTGCATTTAAACTAATACACCCCCATATTACAAGATGTGTGCAGTCTTTTACTTTTTAAAAACTTTTTGCTGAACAGATCCTTTGATCTCCTGCTTCAAACCACTAGATATGTCATCTTGGAGTACACGCCTAGTCCTGCTTTAAAAAGTCAAACCCATTTTCTCATGGCGCTTTCGTCTCCTTTTGGATTGGGGCCAGACCTGAAAGCAGCATCAGAGGAATCTTTGCAACTCAAGAGGAAAATTTGAAATGGCTTGATGTCATGTTGGTATTATTGGCTGCTTTGAGGAGGCCCCTAATTGAATTAACCAGTAATTTCAGGCCTATTTGAAGGACCCGATTACAGTCTCCCCACCTTGATGGCTTCAGACAGACTGCCGTGTTCATATTCGCTCTCTGTCGCCAGACGAAACAAGACAGACAGTCAAACCGATAAATTGGTATTCTAGGCGTTTGTCACCAGAATGCTGATTGCAAGATGTGAGTGGCATGGTGGGTGGTAGGGAGGTGGTTGAAAGGGAGGGGGGGGGGGGTGTGTGTGTGTGTGTGTGTTATCATGTCCTTGTTTTAATTCCACCTGAAGGGCATTAGGTGTCTGAGAAATATGTAAGCGAGACGTTTGTTCATCAGACCGCCACCGCGGGCTAACGATCATTATGGATGGAGACCGAAGTGTTGAGATTGAGCGTTTCTCAGTCAAATAGGTTGGAGCTTTATCTTCTAAAACGGTACCATCCAACCGAATCGTGGATATTAGCCTAGGCTTTGATGTGAAATCAGTGTTGTCGCTTTATATGGCTTGACTGGCTATAAATAACTTTTATTGTTTGGACAAATGTTAACTATTGATAATGAAGTACTTCATGAGATACATATTTTTTCCATGTATAGGCCTAAATTAACAGTAAACAGTAGAGATGTGCCTGACTGGCTGTGCACTTCACCAAAAGCATGGATGTTACCATGGAGAATTCTGTACAGCTTGAGCCTTTTCTTGGCCCCATGTTCTGTTTGACACCATACTGGATTCAAAAGCAGTTAGTGCTTTTGGTTTAATACAGTGTTTTCCCTACCATTGTATAGGCAGGGTGGACCCCCCCCTCCCTCCAACCTTGGCTCCACTGGTTTCAATGGAACGTTATGGTCCCACAGGACCTGGACGTTGCTTTGGGCCTCTGTGCCCCACCTGGAAGTTCTTATCTCCTGAATTTACAAAATCTAAACTGAGCTCCCGTCTCTCTCTCTCCCTAGCTGCTGATGAAGGATTACGAGATCTGTTTCCAAGGCCCTTTCACCGATATGACCACTGGTAAGTAACTGCAACGCCAACCAGAAAACAACCCACTACAGACCATACTACACAATCTCACCTCGCCAAGAAATGGGTTGAGGATGGAACACTTACTTTTTTTTAAAATTATTTTTTTTTTTTAGGTTTGCTTGAATTTTTTCTTTTAGAAAATACCATTGATTTATTTGACAATGGTGGATGTTTAATGTTTTTGTGAAAAAATACAGTACTCTCTCTACTCGCACCCTCATTCAAAATAGAAGCCCATTTAAATTAGAAGTATCATCAGTTTCCCCTAGAGCCTTTTGCAGGTGACAGCTAGTTGGCTGAACTTTGGGAACGTTGGCTAATGGAACAAGAGATAGATATAGATATATATATATATATCTTATATATAATGCAGTTTTAATTTGTGTATAGATATATCTTTTTTTAAAGAAAGGAAAAAAGTGAAAAGGCAAAAAGGAAGAAGCCTGGATGTCAGGAAAAACACAAGGTGGCCTTCATTTATGGAAAGCTTCCCCAGGACTCCTGGTGGTACCGCTCTCTTTAGAGACAAGAAAATGAATCCTCCTCTGTCTACCCAGTCCCCCTCATTTACCACTGAACTGTAGGACTCACACACACACACACACACACTCTGGCATAGAGGAGTAGTTCTCTGACATTGGGAACAGTTTGAAGCCCATTGTTTTGTGCCTGTCAATTTATTGAATGGTTAAAAATTGCAATGTGCAGATAGTCTATGGGAGGGTTGAGAACTGACTGAAAGTTATGGATGAGTCATAGCCAGAGTTTAACAACCAGCTTGGATCTCAAACCATGCTACAAAGACCTTAACACTCTACGTGCTCCACTACAGCCCTGTCAATGTTAATGAGGGCCTGTTCGACCCTCCTTTTCCTGTAGTCCACGATCATCTCCTTTGTCTTGCTCACACTCATCTCCCATAAGTGTTTTTAATTAGGTTGAGATTTGGTGACTGACACACACACACACCCTTTAAACCAGCTGTGCTCCTTTGAGACCCCTCTTTCAAAGTCACTAAGATAACTTTTTCTAGCCATGGTAGACCCAATAATGGGCACCTGGGCACTTTCTTTTTTATACATGACCCTAAGCTTGATGGGATGTTTTAATTGCTTAATTAACTCAGGGACCACACCTGTGTGGAAGCACCTGCTTTCAATATAATTTGTATCCCTCATTTACTCAAGTGTTTCCTTTATTTTGCCACTTACCTGAACATTATACAGCAATTCGTTGCCCTTAGGGGTAACTGTGGAGTAAAGTTGGTGCCAAAGGTCTGAAAACATTTAAACATTTTTAAATTGTCTTAAGACGTAAACTTTCACTCTTCTTGGAGACTCTTTTTAGTACAGTGTCTTCAGAAAGTATTCACACCCCTTGACTTTTTCCACATTTTGTTGTTACATCCTGAATTTAAAATGGCTTGAATTTTTTTTTTTTTTCACTGGCCTACACACAATACCCCAAAGTAGAATTGTTTTTTGGAAATGTTTACAATTTTAATTAAAGATGAAAAGCTGAAATGTCTTGGGTCAATAAGTATTCAACCCCTTAGTTATGGTAAGCCTAAATAAGTTCAGGAGTGAACATTTGCTAAACAAGTCACATACTAAGTTGCATGGACATGATTTTTGAATGACTACCTCATCTCTGTACCCCACACATACAATTATCTGAAAGGTCCTTCAGTGAGTTTCAAGCACAAATTCAACCACAAAGACCAGGGAGGTTTTCCAATGCCTCACAAAGAATGGCACCTATTGGTACATGGGTAAAAAAAATAAAAAAAATAATCTTGCACTGAATATCCCATTGAGCATGGTGATGTTATTAATTACACTTTGGATGGTGTATCAATACACCCAGTCACTACAAAGATACAGGCGTCCTTCCTAACTTCGTTGCCGGATAGGAAGGAAACCACTAGATCCAAGAGGAAACCTGGTTCAGTTTGCTTTCCACCAGACACTGGGAGATGTATTCACCTTTTAGCAGGACAATAACCTAAAACACAAGGTCAAATCTATACTGGAGTTGCTTACCAAGAAGACAGTGAATGTTCTACTTGAAAATCTATGGCAAGACCTGAAAAATGATTGTCTAGCAATGATCAACAACCAATTCAACCGAGCTTGAAGAATTTTGAAAAGAATATGAAAATGATGTGCAATCCAGGTGTGGAAACCTCTTAGACTTACCCAGAAAGACTCATAGCCGTAATGGCTGCCAAAGGTGCTTCTACAAAGTATTGACTCAGGGGAATGAATACTAATGTAAATTAGATATTTTTGCAAACATTTCTAAAAACATGTTTTCACTTTCTCATGATGGAGTACTGTGTGTAAATGGGTGAGAAAAACATATATTTAATTCCATTTTGAATTCGGGCTGTAACACAAAATGTGACCGACTGGCTCAATTCGGTCTTAGGCAGCAACATTTGAAGCAAGCAAGCAGCACATTTATTTATAAATCCCTTTTTACATCAGCACATGTCACAAAGTGTAATACAGAAACCTAGCCTAAATCAACAAACGGCAAGCAATGCAGATGAAGAAGCACGGTGGCTAGGAAAAACTCCCTAGAAAGGCCGGAACCTAGGAAGAAACCAAGAGAGGAACCAGGCTCTGAGGGGTGGCCAGTCCTCTTCTGGCTGTGCCGGGTGGTGATTATAAGAGTACATGGCCAAATGGTGTTGTTTTTTTACATTGGTTAAAAGTAGAGACTCAGAGCTAGCAAATTGTATATCATACACTACAGTTGAGGAACAATAGGGAAAGTAATTCTGCTTTGAAAGTTGATAAACTGGAGAACTCTTGTTTGTCTACACCCATTCAGTATCGTTCACACCTTCTTTAAGCTTTAGGACCACCCATCCATTTAAGGATTCATATGTGAGGCTATGTACTAAACAACCAAAGATTTCAAGACCAAAGGCTGGTTTATACTACAGGTGTATTCGTAAATTTAATCTGGAGTGCCAGAGTATGTTCTGGGTGTTGTCAGATTGGCCGTTTTTGTAAATTTAGAGCGTTTCGCTTTTGGGGCGCACACTGGACGCTCTGGCCAAAAAGTAGGGTTGATCCGAGCTTTCTGACCTGACAACAGCAGTCAAGCACACATGCTAACTGGCTAACGTTGGCTAGCTTGCTGCCTAATTCCAGACACAAAAGACAGAACAGCTCACTCTAACCAATTTACTTGCCCTAGCAGAGCTGGTTGGTCTTTTTTGCCGACGTTTACTGACACCGGCCATATTCAACGGGCGTTGAGCGCTTGTAAATTTGTCAGTTATTCTGCGCTCTGGCACACTCAAATGAGAGTGCTATGAAAAAGTTGTTGCAGTGACTTTCTATTGAAATGGATACTTGCATAGTGGAGTCTTTAAGTTTTTAGTACGCGATACATAAAACAAAACAAAAGCCGCGTTAGACAGGATTACCTACACATACTGGTCAGCTCAAAAAGACAGAAGCGTGCTATATGACCAATCCGAACTCATCTGGCATGTCCAGCCCGCTCATTATCTCGGCTAATCATGGCTAGCGGGAAGGTTGCTGACTTTCTCGGGCTTAACCAACTAGGCTTGTAATTTAACAATTTTATTCATATTCACAGATGGCATACAAGTTTGTTATTAAGGCACATGAAAGTTCACATGTTCAAGAAGGCATTTCTGCCAAAAAACGTTTACATTAAAACGGCTCTCCTGTGAAGTAGTGACCCACGACATACGCCTAGTTTTCTGAATCGGGTCACACATCTGAAAATGTAGCTAGCTAGCTAGCTAGCTAGACTATCTTACCTGTGTACATGGATGGACGCTTCTCTCTCTCTGTCACGGATTCCATGGTTGCCCTTAGTTTGAAGATGTAATCCGTAGACTTGTTTTATACATCAGCCTTTGTGTGTTCTCTTTTCGACTTCGTCTGCATATTTGCAATCAAACGCCAGAATCTTTTCCATCTCCTTAGCTATCATACTCAACTCGGTCCTCCAGAAAGTGGAGAGCAACACTTAAGCAGTTCTACTACGTGATATCTTTAAATAAAGCCGCT
This sequence comes from Salmo trutta, assembly GCF_901001165.1. NCBI lineage: Eukaryota > Metazoa > Chordata > Actinopteri > Salmoniformes > Salmonidae > Salmo > Salmo trutta. The sequence goes on along the minus strand of NC_042958.1, from coordinate 63,520,099 downwards.
TTAGAAAGGATTACCTAAAACCTACTGACCAGCTCATGTTATGGACAGAAGCATGCTACATGGCAGACCAATCCGAACTCCTTTCGCGGCATGTCCTGCCCACTCAATATCTCAGCCAATCATGGCTAGCTGGAAGGTTGCTGTCTTTTTCCCTGGGCTTAACCAACTAGGCTTGTAATTTAACAATTGTATTTGTATTTACAGATGGCATACAAGTTTGTTATTAAGGCACATGAAAGTTCACATGTTCCAGAAGGTATTACTGCCCAAAAATGCATTTTGATAACTTAAAAAAAAATATATATATATTTTCAAATGGTGCTCCTGTGAAGTAGTGACGTGCGACATAAGCTTAGTTTCCTGAAACGAGTCACAAGTGGAATAAGTTAAGGGGTGTGACTACTTTCTGAAGGCACTGTAGGTAGTTGGAGGTTGAGGTTCAATCTTCTCCCTTCATCACAAATTTGATAAGCGGCAAACACTGATGGAAAGAGACTGAAGGTTATCTATATCTTGTCCTTTCTGTCCACTCCGCATTAGAAGAGACACTGTTCAGAAGAGGTAGAGGAGAGTTCATATTCCGTTGGAATGATGTGGGAGTACCCCAACAACAGAATGGTGTGGGCATATACCGGTCATTAAGAATATTAATACAAGTAGACCGCTGATTGGCCAGCTCAATTAGGAAATTACAAGCACTTTTTAAACGCTTGTCTCTTGATTTTTATTTTTTTCAAGTTTATGCTTTGGCCACGAACAATGTTCCCTGTACATTTTTTGGGACACTGAGCAAATATTAGGTCTTGTGAGCGGAAACTTGAACATTCTTAATTTTTTTCCATCTTTTGGCATGCGTTTACAGTAGACACTGAGGCTGTACCCTGACAGTTTTAGACAACCACAATAGTATATTGGCTACTATTTGAGCGTAATGTAGGCCTACCAACAAAACTAATTAAGCAAATCCCATAACATTTTTACATGGAAATAGCTCATGATTTCTATGACATCCTACAGTAGCCTATATGTGGTGTTCAATGCTGGCATACATTGAATGAGACAAATATATATATTTTTAAAAACATTATGAAGGGCTTGACATTGATTAATGTAACACCATGGGCCAAATAGGTGACTGTAAATTGTATTGTGTTGTATGATGCAAGAAACCACAAAATAAAAGTCATTATTATTATTATTATTACCATACAGAGAATTAGACAATGTATTCTACCCTCTGCCTATGGGCTTATTTGCATATTCAATTCAACACTGAGCCTTTTAATTAAGACATAAGGTTATTACCTGACTGGCTTTTCAAAGAAATGTAGCCTACACTTGTGCTCTTGTAGGAAGCAGTAACTCCAAATTGCTGACCTATACTTATCTATAACTGGACTAATAACTTCAAAAAATATAAAAAAATGTGCACACTCGTGGCTCTGATCTGAAAAGCACATTCACTCTCGGGTGATTTGAAAGACCACTCCTGGGCTATCCTCACCAATATAATTCTACTCGGGTGCACTCTGACTCTGCCTACAACAGAATCACAAACTCAATCTTGAAAAGTTAGCTTTGTTGCATTGAAAAGGGGCTGATATAATGTTGATTGGATCACAGAAAAAAAACGTTGCTCTGTATAGTGCAAAGTAATGGGGCGAACTCGGTGACGTTCAATCTCTTTCGCCTCGGCGCGACCAGGCATTTCTTCTGCGAGGCAGTCTTGGAGGTGCATGGCCGCTCACCCGTGAAGCTTAGAGGGAACATTGGCCACCAATACGACTATAGGATGAGTCAACATTTTGGGTATGAGTTAACAGAATATTAACTTTTAAAAGTGAGATTTTCACTGGACAGTTACACTAATTTAAATTAAAAAATACAAATAATTGGTGGAGTACTATGAATACCAATGTCCCTGTGAGCCTCCCAGGCCCATGTTGAGAACACCAATATTACATCGTATTACTTATTCCAAAATGCTTTCATCTGTTTAAACGGAGGGGGTGGACCCCCCGCAGTACCTCTGGGGGTCCGTGGACCCCACTTTGAGAACCCCTACTTTAGATTACGTGCTAAATGTCTCTAGTGTCAGCGGGTGTGTGTGCATGCATGCGTTTGTGGCTTTCTTTCACGTGGAGAGGGTACACAACTGGAGTCTGTTCTCGGCAACATGTCTCAACAGGATCTTCATCTATTATTTACCTGCCTGCTTCCACTGTGTATCATGTGCAATCTATATCAGCTCTATGTGCATTTACTTGGCTTTCCCCAAATGAGGATTTTCTTGAAGTAGAAAATATTTTTAGTTAAAAAATGTTCAACTTTTTGCGTATTGAATAACGAGGTTGTTATTGCAAAAGATAATTTATCTGTGACTTAACTTTTATTCAGTCTGGTAAGTATGAATAAAACGTAAGAAATTAAATGAATGTGGGTTTGGTTGCACTGGCTGCGCTGGAGACTTGGAGTTTGTCTACAAGTGCCACTTTGTTGGTGCAGATTCTTTTTTTTCTTTTTTCTTTTCCTTCACCGGGATATAGAGTGCAATTACAAAGTGCTGTGAACACAAGCCCTGAAAGCAAAGAATCATCAATGATGTGGTTGGTTTCCTATGTGTAGCTTGTTGATTTATACACAATGTCATTTCTGTTTCTAACCTTGTAATGTTTGGAATTAAGTTTGTCTTCCTGAAGTGAACAAATTCTTGGCTAGATCCACAAAATATATTGTTTTCAGTAAACGTTCCTTCCCCCATGTTTCTTGTCCAACAGTCTGTCCTGATTCTTGAGCAGCAACATTATACCCTTTTCAAACTATAGCGACAAACTTTTCACAACGTTTTTTTCCCAGCCACTACGGTGAATGCGTAACCAGGCTAGCACAGTGAAGGGAAGTACATCGGCTTGACTCTGTTTGTGTGGACTCGTTAATGTGAAAAGGGTACCGAATATAACTCCGCAAAACGAGCCACCCAGTGGTTGTCCAGGAGAAGGGCTGGACACCCCCTGGTATAGCCAAGCAATGTGATGGAAACTCTCTGAACATCACACCACTTGTGGATGAAGACCGACACAAACGATAAACAAGACAGACTGAAGACGTTAACAAAGTGAGTAAAGTGATACTTCAAATAAAAATGTACAGTATATCGTGATATTATGTAGTTATAGTACGGACAGTGGAAAATATTGTGATAGTACTTTTTTGTTCATTTCGTACACCCCTACTCTGATGATGAGAGCGTGTAAAAAGTGTTCCAGTCTTCTCACCGTATGAATTCATACCCAGAGGTCACCTCGGGTTTAGGTTGGTTTTGCGATGGTGTAGTCATTTATTGGCCAAGGGAACCGTGGAATAATTTGAGGAAGGAATACAGTCTGGTACCTAGCTGTTTTTGGATGTTGAAACTTACCAATGGCAATGTGTAGTCTGTGTCCAAAACACCCTAGTCTTGTCCATTTTGTTCAGCTCCAATGCTTTGACCATGTTCGATTCGCTGTCGGTGGTCATACATACTTGACGTGACTCTTTCATGCCCCAGGATGAAAGTGCCTCCCTCAGCCCAGCTGCAATTATGCCTCCGGTGTGGTCGTCTGGGAAATAAGAGGTCTGAAGGCATTTGCTTTGCAGCTTCCAGTTGTCGTCAATGTAATGAATCGTGAGGCTAATGTATGGCTCTGTGGTCCGGCTTGACCGTAAGTCGGCAGTGGTAGAGAAGAATGCAGCGTTACGGATTTTGTTGGCAACTCTGCCCCGACATTCTGTGTAGAGTTCTGGCAGACGTGTTGTTGAAGTATTTACGGCTCGGCATCTCATATCTTGGGTCTAGAGTTCGAATCAACTTTCTGAAACTGTCTTTCTCCACAGTTTGAATTGGTTCCATGTCGCTATGTGATACGTAATTGCACTCGTTATCTCATTCCACTTCTTTCTCTTTTTGTCATAGGGAATACCACTAACGAATGATGCCTTGAGTGATAGCTGAGTGCGGGTCTTGCTTGAAGATGTCTTGGGAATTGTGCCGGGGGTTTGTTGCACGCGTTCTGGTAGATTCTTCACATTCATGCACATGCAGGGTTTTCAGGTGGTGAAAAAGATTGCTGGTGTTTCCACCTTTTGGCTTGTGCGTCGACACAGTACTGTTTGTTGGTCGAGGTCGGATATAAAGCTAAACCAGTTCCAAACAACAGAGTAGGCCCCCTTTTTTCGAACCAATTACTCGTCGTCCTGCAAATCAACCTCAATAGCGTTGTTTTCCTTGTCAGTAATTCTCGATGCTTGATTTTCGGGCACTTTTGCTAACGGAAGGAGTTTACTTCACACAATTTCCGCTTACTCTGCAGTTGCGCATGCTTGTTTGTTGACTTTGATTGGCAGGCAGATTGCGTGTAATGTCCATGCTTCTAGTTTTTTTTCTTTGCTAAAAAAAAGGCTATGTTTTTAGGAGAAGAAACTCGACTGAAATTAACGAAACAAAAACGCTTTATTTCATACATGTATTAATTTATCAATCAAATGTATTTATAAAGCCCTTTTTACGTCAGCCGATGTCACAAAGTGCTATACAGAAACCCAGCCTAAAACACCAAACAGCAAGCAATGCAGATGTAGAAGCATATGGCAAAATCCATATCAACATCATACCGGTATACCGCCAACACCTACGTCAGCAAGAAATGACGTGGTCTTCATGGACGGGTTCTATGTTACCAACCTATTGACACATATGGTGAGGGTCTCTACTTAATCGTCCTCTCTCCATCAACCCACTTCTACGTCCATCACCCCCTCTACTTTTCTCCCTTTCTCTTCCCATTCGTGTTATCAAATCCTGTAATGAATCCATGCTCTAAATCGTTTTTGGGGATGTGGAAGATGATTGGGGGGGGGGGGGGGATGTAAGGAGGAAATTAAGTCTAGTGACTTGGTGAAAAAAGGAGTTGATACCTATCCATGACGAGGTTTAGCAGCCTTCTTGTTCGACTGTTACTTAAGATGATCAGGGCCTCAAGCCAACTTTTTTAATGTAGAGAGAATGTTTGCTAAGTGCATGGTTAGACCATGTGTCGATACTGATAGGATTGAAGGAAAAGCAGTGCTGCTCTTGGATCAGCTTTCATTCAAATTAACATTAGAATTATTCCACAATACTGACGAGGGATCAGCTCCGAGCGATATTACCACGTATGGCTTCAAACAGTAGCGGTGCATAGGTAAAATCACTGGAGAAGCCAAGCCAGGAAAAAAAATCTATATTACAACCCATGTGTTGTGATAATTGTTGTTTGTTCTATAACCTGTTAATGCATATGCCTCGACACTATGATACATAGGCTGAGACAGTAGGAAGATACAGTGGCAGAATAAATTCAACCACACCTTTGTTTCCTCATAAAACCGGAGAGCAAAAACTGTCCGGTGAAGTCCACAAAACATATTGCACGTAACAAACAGTTACATGACCTACAGCATGGTCTAACAAGTTAATGTTTCAAACTACTAAACAGCTTTTGATTTAGAACCTCAGAGTTACCACAAAGAAAACATGCGTTGCCTCCACTATTCCAGCACCGTTTCAACTTTAACATCTAATCACCTTAAAAAAAGTAGAAAAAACATGTTGACTTGTAGAGAAATGCCAATACCATCTTCCACTCATGTTGCCTAAACGGTCTATGACTCTGTCATGATACAGTACACGGTTTAGTTTTTGTTGTCCTAGGCTACCTGGATAAAATGCCAGCCCAGCTAGCTACAAAAGTAGGGTGGTTGGTCGGGGTGGGCGTATACCACAAACGCCTAGCAACCTAAAGGTTGCGAGTTCGAATCTAATCATGGACAATTTTAGCTAATTAGCAACTTTTGAACTACTATCTACTTTTTTGCTACTTTTACGTTTTCCAAATTCGTAACATGCGCTATATATACAGAAATATGTGGACACCCCTTCAAATGAGTAGATTCGGCTATTTCAGCCACACCCGTTGCTGACAGGTGTATAAAATTGAGCAAACAGCCATGCAATCTCCATAGCCAAACATTGGCAGAAGAATGGCCTTAAGAAAGAGCTCAGTGATTTTCAACGTGGCATCATCATAGGATGCCACCTTTCCAACGTGTCAGTTCGTTAAATTTCTGCCCTGCTAGAGCTGCCCCGGTCAACTGTAAGTGCTGTTATTGTGAAGTGGAAACATCTAGGAGCAACAACTTCTCAGCCACGAAGTGATAGGCCATACAAGCTCACAGAACAGGACCGCCGAGTGCTGAAGCGCGTAAAAATCCTCTGTCCTCGGTTCAACACTCACTACTGAGTTCTGGTAGGCAACATCAGCACAATAACTGTTCATTGGGAGCTTCATGAAATGCGTTTCCATGGCTGAGCAGCCGCAAACAGCCTAAGATCACCATGCGCAATGCCAAGCGTCGGCTGGAGTGGTGTAAAGCTCGCCACCATTGGACTTTAAAGCAGTGGAAACGCGTTCTCTTGAGTGATCAATCACGCTTCACCATCTGGCAGTCCAACGGACCAATCTGGGTTTGGCGAATGCCGGAAGAACGCTACCTGCCTGACTGCATAGTGCACCAACTGTAAAGTTTGGTGGAGGAGGAATAATGGTCTGCGGCTGTTTTTCATGGTTCGGGCTAGGCCCCTTTAGTTCCAGTGAAGGGAAGTCTTAATGCTACAGCATACAATGACATTCTAGACGATTCTGTGCTCCCAACTTTGTGGCAACAGTTTGGGGAAGGTCCTTTCCTATTTCAGCATGTCAATGCCCCTGTGCACAAAGCAAGGTCCATACAGAAATGGTTTGTCGAGAACGGTGTGAAGAACTTGACTGGCCTGCACAGAGCCCTGACCTCCATCCAATTGAACACCTTTGGGATGAATTGGAACTCCGACTGCGAGCCAGGCCTAATCGCCCAACATCAGTGCCCGACCTCACTAATTCTCTTGTGGCTGAATGCTGCAGGGACTTGCTTCCAATGTTCCAACATCTAGTGGAAAGCCTTCCCAGAAGAGTGGAGGGTGTTATAGCAGCAAGGGGGGGACCAACTCTCTATATTAATGCCCATGATTTTGAGATAAGATGTTCGACAAGCAGGTGTCCACATACTTTTGGTCATGTAGTGTGTGTGTATATAGTACGTTTTGCAAATTCACAACATATTGTAATTCGTAGCTTATTATAAGAAATGGGTGATAGACATCCACAAATTAATATATACCATACATATCATACAAAATGGAGGGTCACCGATTTACGTACAGAATAATACGCAATCCTCTGAGACCAAGTTGCACTGTCAGACAGATAGCTTAAACATCTTCATTATAAGTTTTACCAGAGATGTTCTGTGAATAAAGTGACGCAGCGGGGCAATAAAAACCATCTGACGATGCCCTTTGGCTGCCCTACGAGTTGTCTGGATCACTCGTAGACGTGCAAAGGTTTTCAAGAGTCACGTTACTAATGAAGGCTCTGGGAAACTCACCGACCTCTGTCTCTTAATCAGGATGTATGTCTTTCTCGCTCTCTCCCTTTTTCTCCAGGTCAGATGGAGTGGATGGTGGAGCTTTGCGGCGCAACGGTGGTCCGAGAGCCACTTCTCTTCACGGGTGAACTGGTAAGAATGTCTGTCTGACCTTGAAAATGTTATGTTATTTGTCACATGCGCCGAATACTACCGTGAAATGCTTACCTGCGAGCCCTTCCCAACGATGCGTCAGGCTAGATGGTGATGATGATAATAAGAGTAAAATAAAGAACGGACTAGCAGCAGCATATGATGAGAATGAAAGTGTGTGTGTGGGGAGGGAGTACAGAGTGTGTACAGTGAGCTCCCAAATGATTGGGATTGTGACACATTTTTTGTTGTTTTGGCGCTGTGCTCTAGCACTTTGGATTTGAAATTATACAATGACTATGAGGTTAAAATGCAGACTGTCTAACTTTTTAATCCATATCTGGTGAACCGTTTCGAAATTACAGCACTTTGTACACAGTCCCCCCCATTTTAGGGGACCAAAGGTATTGGGAGAAGTTGTATGCGTATTAAAGTAGTCTAAAGTTAAGTGAGTTAGACGCACAAATATCATACCCCCCCCATTTGTGCGTCTAACATTATCTCTCATTATTGTTATTATTATTATTATTATCGATTCATTCAGGATTTTCTGTAATCATGGTAGAATCTACATTAATGTAGAAGTGCTTAGAAACATATTCTATTTTTTATTACAATAAAAGTGACTCCAAAATGACACAATACATTATTTACCATTTAATTTCTATTGGGCACAAAATTATCTGAAACACCACCAAAACAAATGCATCCAACAAGTTTGTAGAGTCACAATCTTGATGTAATTATTGCGTACTAGGAATATGGGACCAAATACTACACTTTTGAAAACTTCAATACACATATAAGTGAATTTCTCCCAATACCTTTGGTCTCCTAAAATGGGGTGGACTATGTACAAAACGTGCTGTAATTTCTAAACGATATGGATGAAAATACCCTCAAATTAAAGCAGTCTGCACTTTAACCTCAGTCATTGTATCATTTCAAGTCCAAAATGCTGGAGTACAGAGCCAAAACAACAACAACATGTGTCACTGTCCCAATACTTTTGGAACTTACTATATATAGTATTTCTAAGTATCCCTTAGAGTCAGTGCAAGATGAATGCAGATAGTTCCCTCTTCACGCATTACAAGTGTAACATCCACACACTACTACACTCAACAACCAAAACAATGCTCAAGTATCGTGTGTGTGTGTGTGTTAACCCTGGAGAAGGGCTTACTGTGTCTGTCGGCTGTAAATATCACAGTGTGGGCCTTTTGTAAGACCTGTGTTGTAACTGCACTGAAAGAACTGAAAGTGGAGAAATACTAAATGACTCTTGTTCTATCTTGAGTGGATAATTCCGGATACAGTAGTGGGGAGGAGGGGATTATAAATTCTCTTTTTCTTACTTTTTGTCAGAAAACTCGTCAGCTAATAGTGGTACAACCAGGCTCGGACCAATCACCAATAAACTACCAAGGTGAGTCTCACAAGTGGAAACACACTCTTCCACAAACACACACATTCTCACTCGCGCGTGCACACACACACATACACAGTCACACACACATTCTCTTTCACACACATTTCCAACATTTTTCTCTCTCACACAAACACACACACCGTTAGGCTCCGTTCCGAAAAAGGCTGTGATTATGGTGCCGTCCCGGCCAGCGACAGGGCGGTTACATAAGTCATCCACACCCTATCGCCCTGAGGCTGAAGCACCGCACAGGGATAGACCTCTAGTGTGTCAGACAGAGGGGGGGTGGGGAGAAAAAGCTGTGTTTGTGCGTACTATCTGGGGGTCTGAGAAACATGTATATTAAAAAAAATGTCCGCTGTAACAAATGGACTAATAAAGTTAAAGAAGAAAATGGAAAGGGAGTGATAGAGGGGGTGATGAGAGGTGGTGCAGCAGCATCCTTATGGGGCACCATTTTAAACATGCTATATTTTGTGAAAAATATAAATTCTGTGCCACAAAATACAATCTCTTTCATTAAAAAAAAGTTACTAACGGCACCACACCCAATACATCTCTCTCCCGGTGGTCTAGTTCGTGTAGTTACATATTTAACGTGGCCTTTCTTACCCAGCGTCCGCAGGCTCTTCCAGGTAACCAAGTTATACCTGCTAGCCCCTCTGCACCATTGATTTTAATGAAACACACAGACGTGCACACATTCACGTCGCACCGTCTCACACACTACACACATCAGTCCATACACAAGTTAACACGAGGTAACACAAGGTCACGCTCACATTGGGAAGAGCAAATGGTGTAAGAAGTCGATCCGCTGTGTGTGATGTCATATCGCTGCGTCTACCTGTTTTAGTTAAATGCACCTGTGGCCATTTTGTTGTTGCGGGTGTTGCCATAGCAACATATACCTCATCACTTCCTGTGTGTTCTCCACAGCCCTCCAGAGGATCGCCACGGTCATTACCCGTGGTTGGCTATTTGATACCGTGGCAACCTACACTCTTCAAAGCCTCGACAACTACAGAACGTAACCTCCAGACCTGGTGTCACATCCAAATCGCTCCGCTGGCCTGGACCCACTCCACTCAGTTCATTGGTGTGATACCCAAAACGTTCCCTGGTCTGGATCCTGTCACTAGAGGCAGTCCCTGTGTGTCACGTCCAAGTGGCTCCCTTGCCACCCTCCTTTTTTAATACAGTGCCTTCAGAAAGTATTCATACCCCTTGACTTATTCCACATTTTGTGTTACTCTCCTATCTACACACGATACCCTGTTAATGACAGTGAAAACATGTAAAAAAAATTACAAAAATGTTTTTGCAAATTTATTGAAAATTAAATGCATAAATATTTAATTTACATAAGTATTCACTCCCCTCAGTCAATACTTTGCAGAAGCACATTTGGCAGCGATTACAGCTGTAAGTCTTTCTGGGTAAGTCTGTAAGAGCTTTCCACACCTGCCCATTATTCTTTTCAAAATTCTTCAAGTTCTATCAAGTTGGTTGTTGATCGTTGCTAAACAACCATTTTCAGGTCTTGCCATAGTTTTTCAAGTAGATTTAAGTCAAAACTAACTCAGCCACTCGGAAACATTCACTGTCTTCTTGGTAAGCAACACCAGTGTAGATTTGGCCTCGTGATTTAGGTTATTGTCCTGATGAAAGGTGAATTCATCTCCCAGTGTCTAACGGAACCAGGTTTTTCTCTAGGATTTTGCCTGTGCTTCATTCCATTCCCTTTCTTTTTTATCCTGAAAAACTCCCCAGTCCTTAATTATTACAAACATATCTATAACATGACGCAGTCACCACTATCCTTGAAAATATGGAGAATTGTACTCAGTATTGTGTTTTATTGGATTTGCCCCAAACACAACACTTTGTTTTCAGGACAAAAAGTGAATTGCTTTGGCAATTTTTTTGCAGTATTTAGTGGCTTACTGCAAACAGGATGCATGTTTTGGAATATTTTTTTGTGCATGCTTTCTCTTCACTCTGTCAATTAGTTTAGTATTGTGGAGTAACTACATTGTTGTTGATCCATCCTCAGTTTTCTCCCATCACAGCCATTAAACTCTTAACGGTTTTAAAGTCACCATTGGCCTCATGGTGAAATCCCTGAGCGGTTTCCTTCCTCTCTGGCAACTGAGTTAGGAAGGACGCCTGTATCTTTGTAGTGACTGGGTGTACAGATGCACCACAGCAATAGGTACCCTTTTGCGAGGCATTGGAAAACCTCCCTGGTCTTTGTGGTTGAATCTGTTTGAAATTCACTGCCCGACTGAGGGACCTTACAGATAATTGTGTGGGGCACAAAGATGAGGTAGTCATGAAAAAGATCCTGCTAAACACTATTGCACACTGAGTGAACCCATGCAACTTATTATGGGAACTTATTTAGCCTTGTCATAACAATACTTATTGACTCTAGACATTTCTCCTTTACATTTGTAATTCATTTGTCAAATTTATGGGGTATTGTGTGTAAGCCAGTGACATCTCAATTTAATCCATTTTAAATTCAGGCTGTAACACAAAAACATTTTTTTTTGAAAAAGTTGTGAATACTTTCTGAAACCACTGTATGCCTAAGAGACAATCCATGATCAACCAGTTCAAAAGATTACTGCACTTTACCCCATCCCCCTGAAGTTGTTTTGTTTTTGTCACCATGACTTCCTTTAAAATAGTTGTTATACAGTTATAACTAAACTCTGTGTGATGTACATAAATGTAATGTTCTCTTACTTAAAACGACTCGCATGGAAACAAATGATATATTTTTGTACCCTGTGAGAATGAGAAACCAATGACCTGAAGAGAGCCAGAGGCTGGTGTTTTGTTATATATGCACGCATACATACGCATGCGCACGTGTTCGTACAAACACACAGGGAAAGCGAACAGGAATCTTAATAGGGTGGTACAACATTGTCGTCTTTTGCCTCGTTCTCCCTCCCCCTCTGTTTCCTCCGAAAACCCTGGCATACCCTGAAAACAACACCGAAAAAGGGGACGCTTGTGGGGCTCACGGGCCTGTTATTAAATGTTCTCCAGTATTTGACATTATACACTAACTGTGCTTCAGGCCAAAGCATCTCTCAGTGAATCAGTAGCATATTGCAAGAGGGGGCCAAGCACAAAACTGTTCTATGGGGTAGGAAAAAATACCTTTGTTTGAGGCCCGGGAGCTCCAACTGGCTTAAAACCTTTTATCAGACACACTTGTTGTTTAGCGCCAGCGTCATCTGAGTGTTTTTCATTTCAGAAAAACCTATTAGTATTTATTTACCTTGACTTCCCGGTACGCCGTTCTATTCTCTCAAGGTCTCATGCATTTTAATGTTGAAGCTTTTTACTCCTGGTTCATTAAAGCCCACTATGTGTATCCTACAAGGCTTTCAGACCCCTGTTCACTAGATATCCTAAACAAGACCAGTGTGTAGAGAGGGGGCGTGGGGGGAGCAGGAATATGCTCTGCCAGTAGCAAGCGTTCTACTGAATTATTGAACAGGCGGGGATAGAAAGGAAGATAGCGAGGGTAGAGATTGAGAGGACCACAACCACATTAAGGGCGCCAAGGATGGCCCTCGTCCATAAATTGAGAGCCTGTTGCAATTCTGTGACTGTAAGTAACCTAGGGTAGCCTGACATTGTTTGAGACCTGAAGACTTGAGTTAGCTCCCTGAGCTGATGCCTAGGTTTTGCTCAACAGGCTAACACAGTCTTGTGGCGGGCAGGTTATCCGGGTTGCATACCTGGTTGGTCACATAAGCCTGGGAGGTTGTTCCTGATAGACAATGTTGGTGGTGTCCTAAATATTGTGCTATGAAAGACTTTGTAGCACACTAGCACGGTTAGCGGCATGTGGTAATGTAGAACCCAAGGGGGACTGTTCATCCAAACTCATTTGTATGTATCCAGGGTATTAAATACCAAAATAACATTCCACATGTGCTTCGGACAATTTAATCGATAATGAATTTAAAAAAAATAAATAATAATCTTTACTCAATAACACATTTGGGTACTAACCTCAATGGTAGTGGGAAGGGACTAACTTTTCTCTGATTTTAGCTGTCATACTGTAAGTTCACCCTCCTATAGAATGGAGAGAAATAATGAATTTGAACTTAAACATTTATTTTTTTCACTCTCAAGGCGCCGTATGCTATGGATGCATCAGGTCAATGAGAATCTTGATAGTTGGAACCCATGCATAGGAACAAAGGGCAGTTGTGTGGCGTGTTGTAATGGAGCACCGTTCCTGCTGTGAGAGACAGAAGGCCTCATGTCTGTCTTGACTATAATTGGACCCCAAAGGGTGACAATATCTCTTAACGATCATATATGGAAAAAGCACCGTCTAAATAATGTATTGAAACCAGCCAAATGTATGCAAGACAAAAACATTGATATGCTTAATGCTATACCATATGTTTGGCAATGTTATATGTCTGTTGGTCTGCTATCACAAGATGGAAAGTTAGTCCTGATTCCCAGTTATAAAGCTTGTAAGAATATCCCTATATAGGGTTGTACTTTTATGGTAGACCGTACTGAAGGAAGAGTGACGTCTCTCCCCTCTTCACGGAGTCCTACCCTGTAGACCGCAGCCGACCAGGTAGAAGTTGGGTTATAAATATCGACAGAGACTTTGCCTGAGCTCCTGGAAGTGTTTCGCCTGCCGCTGGTTTATTGATTGGCGGTGCCCACAGGGCCTGCTATACTACTTTATCGTCTGCTGTTTTATACATTATCACCTGCTGAGGGAATCTGGAAAGGTTTTCATCAAGAAGTCGTGAATTAGACGGGATGATATTATGCATGTATGCACACGCATGCATTGTTTTAAATTGAGTCTTATGCACATATATGCTATATATACAAAAGTATGTGGACACCCCTTCAAATTAGTGTATTTGGCTATTTCAGCCACACCCATTGCTGACAGGTGTATAAAACTGAGCATGCAGCCATGAAATCTCCATAGACAGACGTTGGCAGTAAAATCTCCTTACTGGGGCCTCCCGGGTGGCGGAGCGGTCTAAGGCACTGCATCGCAGTCCTTGAGGCGTCACTACAGACCTTGGTTCAATCTCAGGCTTTGTCACAGTCGGCCGTGACCGGGAGACCCATGAGGCGGAGCACAATTGGCCCAGCGTCGTCCGGGTTAGGGTAGGGTTTGGCCGGCTGGGATTTCCTTGTCCCATCGCGCTTTAGGGACTCCTTGTGGTTGGGCCGGGCGCCTGCAAGCTGACTTCGGTCGCCAGCTGGCCAATTGGTGTTTCCTCCGACACATTGGTGTGTCAAGAAGCAGTGCGGCTTGGCATTGTCGTGTTCTAGAGGAAGTATTGCTCTCGACCTTCGCCTCTACCGTGTCTGTAAGGGAGTTGCAGCGATGGGACAAGACTGTAACTACCAATTGGGAGAAAAACAGGTCAAAGTAAAAGAAATTAAAAAATGACTTTCAACGTGTCACCGTCATAGGATGCCACCTTTCCAACAAGTCAGTTCGTCAAATTTCTGCCTTGCTAGAGCTGCCCCAGGTTAACTGTAAGTGCTGTTATTGTAGAAACTTTTAGGAGCAACAATGGCTCAGCCGCAAAGTGGTAGGCCACACAAGCTCACAGAACGGGCCACGGAGTGCTGAAGCACCGAAGCGTAATAATTGTCTCCTCGGTTGCAACACTCACTACCGAGTTCCAAACTGCCTCTGGAGGCAACGTCGGCACATGAACTGTTAGTCGGGAACTTCATGAAATGGGTTTCCATGGCCGAGCAGCCGCACACAAGCCTAAGATCATTATGCGTAATGCCAAGCGTCTGCTGGACTGGTGTAAAGCTCGACACCATTGGACTCTGGAGCAGTGGAAATGCGTTCTCTGGAGTGATCAGTCACACTTCACTATCTGGCAGTCCAACGGACGAATCTGGGTTTGGCGGATGCCAGAAGAACGCTACCTGCCCGAGTACATAGTGCCAACTGTAAAGTTTAGTGGAAGGGGAATAATGGTCTGGGGCTGTTTTTCATTGTTCGGGCTAGACCCTTAAGTTCCAGTGAAGGGAAATCTTAATGCTACAATGACATTCTAGACAATTGTGTGCTTCCAACGTTGTGGCAACAGTTTGGAGAAGGCTCTTTCCTGCATGGGAGCTTTGTCATGCTGAAACAGGAAAGACCCTTCTCCAAACTGATTGGTGTGGAAGAACTTGACTGGCCTGCACAGAGCAAGTCCCTGCAGCAATGTTCCAACATCTAGTGGAAAGCCTTCCCAGAAGAGTTGTTATAGCAGCACAGGGGGAACCAACTCCATATTAATGCCCATGGTTTTGGAATGAGATGCTCGACGTGCAGGTGTCTGCATACTTTTGGCCGTGTAGTATATTTGTCTTTGAGCATTTCATATATAAATGTAATATGTTGATTTGATTGAGTTTTGTTGCGTCACCATGAAGTCGGGTCAAATGTTCTTGGCTAATGTCTAATATTGTCTGGTCTGAAGTACTTAGCGTCCGAGTCCTTTACATTACCGTTCTCCTAGCAGCGGGATATTATGCTTGTATTGGTTAGTAGAGACCTTACTGAGTATTTCCCACCCCACTTTAGCCGAGAAATGTATAAAAGTTCTCTACAAGCCAATATGTATCCCATGTACAGTCTATTAGTGTATTGCATTTGGGGCTATGGCGGGGGCGAAGAACGACTTGGTGCTGGAAGTTCCAAGTCATGAAAATCAAGTTCTAGACTCAAGTTGCCTAATACAAAACTGTCTTAACCCCCCTTTTGGAACATCTACAATTTCATAATTATTCATGAACCTTCAGTTTAAAGAAAGAAGTGCACGCTTCGGACATACCATTGACGACCAAGTATAGCTGTGAGAATTCAGCTGAAAGCACTCTGAAATCTTGCATTCAAAACAAACCAAAATGCCAGTGTCCTCATTACAACTCTCCAACTTGAACAAGGCGGTTGTTGACTCCATCATGGCCGAACAATAGAAGAAGAAAAAATTGTCACAATTCTGACTTGCGGGCCTTTCAAATGCCAGATGTGCACTTTGGTGTGACGGAGCCCTGAATGCTGTTTTCAGCATTTCCCCCAAAGTCACAGAGAAACGTTGGAGTATGGATTCAGCTTAACTGTCTTTGACAATAGCATGCATTTTATTGGAGACAAGAAAAAAACACTGAATTAGGCCTCAGCTCTTTCAGTACTTGTCTCAATGTGACATTGTTTCTCTGTCCCAAACACAGCACATCAGCACTGTTTTACGAGAGTGATTTTTAAGGGCCAAACAACAATGGACATATTCAAATGGCTCAATAGACAATGGCCAATGTGCATAAAGATGTCGGAATTCAAATATAGTATGATGTCATTGTTTTAGCCATAGAAATAAAATGAACAGAACAGGCTTGGAACCTCTAACCCTGTCAATTTGACTGGTATACTCATGGGTTCACTCGCAATGGCTGTCTGATATTGTGACGCACTAATTTCCATGGTGATGTAGAATGTTCATTGAAATGATGTTACCTGATGTGGTTCATTCAATGGAATGTGTTTTTGTAATGCCTATTTGAGTTGAATCAACAAATCACAGCACATATTGATGTGTTGATGTCCTGCTTTGCTCCTATGCAAGTATACCAATGGCTGTCAGTCCACCCATTATGCAATCATTGACTTGAATGGGGCATCCCATTCTATTCATTCTGTTTCTATGGCTTTAGCACTATCTACTGAGTTTTTAAATTGTGATCAACTTGGTTCAATGCACCAATATATCGGCAATATGTACTTTTTTTTCCATTTTGTTTTCAAATTGGCCACATCTTGGAGATAAAAATGAGGATGATGTATACTGTACTAATGCCGATACAAAAAAAATATTTAACGGAGAGCAATGTATAGTACAGCAAACTTAGCCAACAAGGCATTTGTTGTAAGTGTATGGAGACCGCCATACTACTTGCGCCTTGTGGAGTAGCGCAGAGCCGTCGGGAAGGCAGTTGGTGTTTTTACAGGACCTGCTGCCCCCCACTTACCATCAACCAATCAGTGTGGAGCTATACGTAGGTATATTGAGCCCTCCGCATTGTTACAAAATGTGGGAGGTGCACAGCGGTGCAGTACAGAGTTGCCCATCTCTGGTCTAAACCGGCAAAGCCAGATGGTTAACTGGGCCAAAAAAACTGTCTTCTCCAGCAGGTGCCGTTTTCCATTCCTTTGCACACCAAGCAAGGAGTTTTTGCATGGAGGTCAAGAGTTTGAATGGCTTATTTGCTTTATTAGATTTATTTTATCACAGTGGGGCAATAGGGCTTGAAATGACTGAAATGCTTTCTAAATATAGTAACAATCAAATTATAAACAACATAACATTTAGCCTTTCTTATAACTCTAAAATAAATGTGATCAAACTTAGTAACAGTACAATATTTCCTTTAACTGACAAATAATTTTCTCCTAAATGTCCACTGAGCGGTGCAGGCACACGATTCAATTGTGTGCAGATTCATTACAACTTCAGCTTTAAGCACAAAGTGACTTCATCCTGTCTGTGACCAAGAGAAAGTGGACATGTTTCAATTCTATGAAATAATTTAGTATTTAGTTTTTTTATGTTGTGACATCTAAATACGGCTGAGAATGTCACAGCGAGATGAAATGTCAACTGTTGGATTTGCTAGATGTTCACCTTTCCGCTGAAAATATGGTAGTGGAGAGCAGACAAATGGGGCTTTCTGACACTATAAGGCCCTACGATGTTCACAGGGCGCTTTGTAAAACAAAATGTCAATCGGAACCAGTCCAGAACCGCTCAAAGTCCCCCATATGGGGCTTAACATCTAAGAGGCTCTAGACAATGTTACAGAATTCACGGGCAGTTCAGCATATTTAGGTTGGGGGAAAAGTTGATGCAAAACATTGTTGAATTCAAATGTTCAGCTGAAAGGTCCACAACAATTTGCAATAGTTTGAGTTTCTGTAAGATAAAGCAGTCTTTTGCCAAATTACATAAATTACTGCAAAAAATGAAAACATTCTTTCAACACAGTAAGTAGACCAGCTTATGTAAAATGATTGACTGTATGGGTAGGCTACAGTATTTCTAAGTAAAAGTAGCATAACATCGTAAATCTATTTAATCTCAGAGCCTATACCAAGGCAGGATATAGAAACACTATAATCTATAAACAACATATTGACAAACAATTCATCCTTTCCATAGAAGTGTGGGTTGTAGCCTTTTAAAATTGTTTCCAATATAAAATCAATCTTACAGAATGTGCGGACATGCACTCGCTACAGGCAGCGTTCATGTTTAGTTTGTTTTGATATTATCCAGTGTCTTTTTCAATCTGCCCACACCTCTACAGAAATGTGATCAAATATGACATTGCTCCTTCTTTTACAAGCTACGCTTGGCTTAATTCCAATAGTGCCAAATTATACAGCAAATAAAGGGCGTTACTGACACCATAAAAAGGTGAACGGAGGGTGTATTTCCAGGCATGAGTTTTAATGCCGTTCACCTCGTGCACAATTTTACTACAGGTCTAATTTATGATGGGAAACATGGGTATGCATGGCGTGCGCGAAGTTTATATTTCTCAATATTTTTCGACATATTATTTTCAGAAATGGCGCACGCAGATATTTCATGTGAAATGTACGAGAAGGCCATGAGCCCTATGGGCCCGGGTCAAAAGTAGGGCAATATACAGGGAATAGGGTGTCATTTGGTACTAAACCATTGTCTTGTTAATAGCTCTACATAAAGGAGCGTTGTAACCTAGTGATCAGACATTTTGTACCAAACAATTAAGTGTGCATTGAACAAAATTATTCAGCTGACATGTGGAAAGAAAGGTGGACAGATTTGTTGAAATATTGATGTGGAGGGAATGGTAGGAAGAGCTAAGCCTGGACTGCAGGCTAGGCAGCATCCCTTTGTGAATGATGCTGCTGCTGCTGTTGAAATGTATTACAAGGGAAATTAGCTCTAAACAGTCTGTGAGGCCATCTGGCGTGACTGCTTGTGTGTGAGATTTGTATGTACTATATACCAGGGGCACAACTTTGGTTTTAGAAGTGATGTGTGTAGGGGAGACTCCAAACAGCCTACCCGACCCCCTCAGAGGCGTCCGCATGGTCCTAAAGCACACCGGTGCCTTGTTTTGTATCACATTCCAATTATAAAACTGGGAGGGACAAAAATTATATTTAAGAGTGTGGGGAGGACATGTCCCCCCTGTCCCCAGTGAAAGTTGCGCCCCTGCTATATACTCTGCATGTGCTTGTAGCATGCTTTAACATGATTGTATGTGTGTAGGGGAGATGAGACATCATAGACTGGTTGCCTTGAAACCTGAAGACAACTTGTTTGCCACCTGGGTGAACAGTTAGCCACTTAGCCTAGCAAGGATGACTGCCTTTTGAGGTGATTTGAATCTGTGCTTTCCTATTCACCTAGGCCCTACTTACTGGTATATCTGGAGCAAATGTTGTTTTCCTTCAAAATGATATTCTGCAGCCGTGTGAACAGATATCAGGTTGATTTTGTTCAGTATTTTTGTTGGTGAATGACAGCCTCAGTCACTACAGTGTGCTGTTTCATGGTTCAGTATCTATTTAAAGAGACCTGTACACCCGCTGCCAGGGAAGCTCAAATTAAGATATTCATGGAGAGTTCTTCACATAAATATTTTCTCTCTCCAGGTAGGTTTCCATCTAATTGGTGACAGATTTTCATGCGAATATTTAAAAATCTGCATAATGAAAATATGCGCATTTTCTCACCAGGGGTGTGTTTCCACCAAATAGACGTGGTACGGATAAAAGTCAGTGTGTGATGAGGTAGTGCACACAATACATTTTTCTCTTAAGTTTTCATGTACCGAAGAAAAATCTGAAGTTCAATGTGTTTCCATCACATTTCCACTGATAGCTTTGTCACAAACTGTTGCGTTAAATAGCAAATGTGCCTACTCTGGTCTTGGTACTTTCACTCTAGCCAACAGCTGGCAGATACAATGCAGGTAGGCTTGTCTACATGATGAGATTATTATGGATAAGAGATTCATATTATTTGCCAAACAGCAGTAAAGCATCATGTCACCAGAATAAGACTCATGATATTTATTGGAAAGGAGCATCAAGCTCATCACCTTGCACTTTCACCACCCTGTGAAGTTCACAAGTCATTTCAGCTGTAGCCTGATAAACTGCACGGTTTCCTGAGTTGTAGTGGGAGGACCGCACACTAACCATATCACCGACTGACTCCAAGTTTACTTAGATAAGATGGTTATTATATCAATATTTGCTCATTAAGGTGTTTCTACCGCCATTTGTCGCGTAATTAATTTTATCGACACAAAAACATCCCACCATGTCGAACTAACAAATTATCTGTCGGCATTTATGAAATTGTACCGAAACGCCCTGTTTCCATCACAGCTTTCGTGATTGGTTTTTATATGGTATGACTTTACTCACATAAAAACTGAATGGAAACGTGGTTACTGTAGGTAGGCCTGGGGTATTTAAGTGCTGTCTGTGTCTGGGATGTTCATATGAGGATGTGTGTGTGTGTGTGTGTGTGTGTGTGTGTGTGTGTATACAATCAATCTTGCAGAATTCACGGACAAGCACTCGCTGTAGGCAGCGTGCATGTTTAGCTTGAAAAGAATCACTGCAAAATATCAAAACATTCTGCCCACGCCTTTACAGATATGTGATCAAATATGCTATTGCTCTTTCTTTCACATATTGCCGTGTCCTAATTCCAATAGTGCCAAATTATACAGCAAATAAAGAGAGCGTTTTCCGGGCGGAGATTTAATGCTGTTCACCTGTGGACAGTTTTATTACAGGTCTGGTTTATAATGGGAAACATGCTTATGTATGGGGTGTGCCACGTTTATAAAGCTCAATATTTTTTGACTTACCTATCCCTTTCAGAAATGGCGCAGGTGTGACATTTACGCAACGGTTATAAATGAAGCCCCTGAGCCCTACGGGCCCGTGTGTGAAGTAGGGCACTATATAGGGAATAGGGTGTCATTTGGGAAGACGCCATCGACTTGATAATGGCTCTACATAAAGGAGCTTTGTAACCTAGCAATCACACATCTGTACTAAGCAAAAGTGGGCATAAAAAAAATCATTCATCTGACATACGGATCTGTGTGGAAAGAAATGTGGACCGATTGTTAAAATATGGATGTGGAGGGAATGGTATGAAGAGCTAAGCCTGGACTGCAGGCTAGGCAGCATCCCTTTGTGAATGATGCTGCTGCTGTTGAAATATATCACAGGGGAAATTAGCACTAAGCAATCTGTGAGGCCATCTGGCGTGATGTTTGTGTGTTAGATTTGTATGTATTACGTAGTACGTGTGTGCTGGTAGAATGTTTTTATGTATGTGTGTGGATGAGACGTCATAGACTGGTTGGCTTGATCACCATGACCAGGCGGAGACCTGAAGACAGCTTGTTTACCACCTGGGTGAACAGTTAGCCATCCTACTTGCTAGGCTAAGTGGCTGTCTTTGAGGTGATTTGAATCTAATGTTCTTTACCATGCATCTAGGCCATACTTAGTGGTATATCTGCAGCTGATGTTGTTTTCCCAAAAATTCAATTCTTCAGCAATGCAAACAGATACAGTATCTACAATGAACAAAAATATAAAAATATAAAATAATCCTTCGAAATGAAAATGGACAATTCACTGTGCTCTTTGTCTGTTATTCACTCTGTTGTTTGGTGTTGCCTAACCTTATATACTGAACAAAAATATAAATGCAACATGTAAAGTGTTGGTCCCATGTTTCATGACCTGAAATAAAAGATCCCAGAAAATGTCCATACGCACAAAAAGCTTATTTCTGTCAAATTCTGTGCATAAATTTGTTTACATCCCTGTTAGTGAGCATTTCTCCTTTGCAAATATAATCCATCCACCTGACAGGTGTGGCATATCAAGAAGCTGATTAAACGGCATGATCATAACACAGGTGCACCTTGTGCTGGGAACAATAAAAAGCCACTCTAAAATGTGCAGTTTTGTCACAACACAAAACACAAGTTTTGAGGGAGCGTGCAATTTACATGTTGACTGCAGGAATGTCCACCAGAGCTGTTGCCAGATAATTTAATGTTATTTTCTCTACGATAAACCGCCTCCAACGTTGTTTTAAAGAATTTGGCAGTACGTCCAACCGGCCTCACAACCACAGACGACGTGTAACCACGACAGCCTAGGCTTCTTCACTGAGTGATCGTCTGAAGAAGGGGAGTGGGGTGCTGAGGAGTATTTTTTTGTTGTTATATGCAATAAAGTCCTTTTGTGGGGGAAAACTCACCCAGTGGGTGGACCTGGCTCCAAAGTGGGTGGGCCTATACCCTCCCAGGCCCACCCATGGCTGTGCCCCTGCCCAGTCATGTGAAATCCATAGATTAGGGCCTAATGAATGTATTTCAATTGACTGATTACAGTTCATAGAAGGAAACTCAGTAAAAATCTTTGAAATTGTTGCATGTTGCATTCATATTTTTGTTCACTATAAGTGATGTCTGGGATGTTCATATGAGGGTGTGTCTGCGTGTGTGTGTGTCGTCAACGTTCCGTAGTCTCGCCACTGTGAATAGAGTGCAGCTGTCTGTGATGAGCCGGTTTGCTCTCTCACGATTACCCCGCTCTCTCTAGCAGCAGAGGTAACGTTTCAGCAACCGTTTTGGAACATCCCTTACATCCCTTACACACACACACACCGAGACACACAAACGGACTCTCTCACACACACACACACACACACACACACACACACACTGCTGCAGTGCAAACATCGCTATTACCTCACAGGAGTCAGAGGCCCCTGTCATCTCCACACACACACACACTCCGTAGTTACATTGTCGTAAACACACTTGTGTGTGTCACCCTGGTGTGTGTGTATATGTGTTTATCACGCTGCGTGTGGGTGTGGAAAGGAGTTACCTGTCAGTCCTGGAGCCCTGCGCTGGTTGTCTCCAACTGCTGTGTGGAGAGCAGGAGGAGAGTTCGAGCCCTCGCGGACACAGGCTGCAAATATGTTTTACCTGCTCAATTTTACATGCTGTTTAAATGAGTCATGCATTGTTAATGCCTCACTCTCGCCACAGACATGGCAGCCGTAACCATCGCATTGTCATAATGGCTTGCGTTACTGGAGTAGGATGACGTTACACTGATCTGAAGTCAGTTTTGCTTTGTTCCCCCATAATGGTTAAGGTAAGGCATCGGGGAGGGTGAGTTGATCCTAGATCCGTGCCCAAGGGTAACTTCTGTTTGGAGCGACGTATTACAAAGCGGTTTTATGGGCCCTTAGCACTGATTTACAGTCAGTTTGACATTTTCTCCCCTAATAGTTAATGTTAGGCATTGGGGAGGGGGGGGGGGCTGATCCTAGATCTGTACCTAAGGCTAACTTCTATTCCGAAGTTTTATGGCAGCTGACACAATGCAAGCGGGAGCCACCATTAAAGATGCAGGAGGGTCTGGTCAGGGAGGGCCACTAATCATGCATATTTATGGTGGGATTAAAAGGAAAGATGGACCCCCTCTCTAAATTGTGTGCGTGTGTGGAGCTAATGATATAAACTGGAGGCTCTATGGGCCTCTGTGTATTTAACATTTCATATAGTATATAGATAGACAATACACCCCTTCCTCCCTCTAGCATCCGACTGTGTGTACGTACACAGACACACAGTCTGGTGCTCAGTCCTGTGGGGCATGTTGACAACAGGTGACATATCATAATGTGTGTGTGTGTGTGTGTGTGAATCTGCTCCAGGGGAGAACTGCTTTGACTTGATGTGTGTGTGACTGTTTTTTCCCCAATGGTAAACGGCCCGAGTAAGACATCTTCATTTATCCACCATCACTGGTTCTGAGTCTCGTGTTTATGCTTACAGTATTCTTATGAATGCCTTTTTTATAAGGTTTTTGTTTGGCGGATCTCATTGTTATAGTGACATTTGTCAATAAAACTCGTGAATTTAACTTTTTATGTCAAATTGGTTTACATTTTACCTGTAGCCCTGCTTGTCCTGAAAAGAAAACAGTAACACGCTTCAATGTGGGGCTAAATATGAAGGCTTGCCAAGCAGATACATGAAATTAGTGACAAAATCGGACTCATAGGCTGATCTGACTTGGGACTGATAGGTTTAAAACATTTCTAGTCTATCTACAGTATGGGTAACTATTAGATGTTCAATGTTTCTTTAGAAATGATTTCAAAAGGAATAGTTCAACTATTAAAACGAGCGTTCAGTTCACGTTACAGGGTTGACTTTTAAACCTGAGGGACAAATGCAAATGAATTACTAATCACGTTAAATAAGTGAAACATTTTCGAAATCTAATCGTGGAACGACCCATTTATTCAATATATTGTGTGGCTTTCTTTGCTTTATAATAAAATAAGCCTTTATAATATCTGTCAAAAATTCTCAGTAACATTGAATGTATTATAGGACTCTTGTAACTACTTTCTAACAGTTTATAGCAAATGCACTAAAAGTGTATCATAAGGCATTATGGGAAAGGGCTACAACTGAAATGTGTCTTCCGCATTTAACCCAACCCCTCTGAATCAGAGAGGTGCATGGGGGGGGGGGCTGCCTTAATCGACATCCACGTCTTCAGCAGCCTGGGGGAACAGTGGGTTAACTTCCTTGTTCAGGTGCAGAACGACAGATTTTTACCTTGTCAGCTCGGGGATTCGATCCAGCAACCTTTCGGTTACTGGCCCAATGTCTGTGCCTCATATACATTTTTTTTTTTTTTGTCTGTACATGGACAGTGATTCACAGGATGGAGGTGACAGAGGAGGTAGAACTGAATTGGCCTCGTGGTTTGTGGGTGAGTGTGTCGAAGCTGAGACCAACGAGAGGCACGCTAGAGGTGCGAGCCACAAGGCCCTAACCAAGGTAAGCCGGCCAAAGAGCTGTTTCTAAGCCAGTGAACAAACGCATCCTAATGAGGGTCACAGACTGGAGGTTGATCCCCCGCATATTAGACAGAGCTGGCAGGTGATTCAACAAACTCATGCAAACCAGTTGGCCTATGTTACACACATTTCACCCAGGGTGGTGTTCATTTGGGTGCACTGTAGCAAAACATTTCGCAGCGTAAAATGAAAGCAAAGCATTTAGTTATTATTGCACAAGTTCAGAAACCTTGTTCCGCTCAGTTTCGGACCATTTTCTTCCGTTTTCTCTCCTAAGCCTGACCTAGATGAGTGCAATGCTGTTGCTGTAGTGACTGGAATTCGGATGGCATTGACCCCAATGGCACAATTGTGAACAGACTGTGGTCCACGCTGTAGGAACACTAGCTGCTTCAGGCGGTTCAAGTAGAGTCACATAGAGGACAAGAGGAGATGGGGTGAGTGTTTGCTAAACATGGCCACTAGCCTTGGGTTAAAGGAAAGGGACAAGACGACAAGGTGAGGGCAGACAGAATGGAAGTTTGTCATCTGAATGTTTGCAGAAGGCTCAGGCAAGGGGTTGATGACTGTATTAGTCTACACATTAGCTCGAGGGTGAAGAATTAGAACCTACTAGTACTGCGTTAGGGAGTAGAATGTGTTGGAGCTGACTAGTTCTGGGTTGCAGAGTGGACAGTGTGTTGTAGTTGATTGACTAGCTTTAGGTTATGGGGTAGAATGTAGTCACGAAAACAGAAATATCTTTGTGTCTAAAGCCACTTGCCAAACACTGCGCTCACTCCAATGACAAATACATTAAAAAGGATCAATAAAATACTATATATGCACAAGTGTGGACCAAAATGGGTTTATTAAAAGCTCTAGTGAATGCTTAGACCGTGATACAAGACCATGGCTTGCAATACCAGAGTAAGTCTCTGTGACTGGAGGCCAACACTGGCCTTGCCTTGGGCACACCGCGCGACCTCGCACTCCAAGCCGCATGGAGACATCGCGGTGACGCTGTGAACTGTCACTTTGTGAAATGACACTGCTCACAGAGGCGGTAACTTGCTGGGGGGGGGGGGGGGGGGACTGTGGTGAGCTGTGAGCACTAGAAAATGTCACACTAGAGGGCTCAAGTCTACCGACTAGGCACCAGTCTATATGTGTAGTGTTACGATAGAACACTAGAACTAGTTTAGATTGAAGCACTAGAACTTAACTGGATGTGCTCTACTGTTGTTAGCCTACTTTTCAGAACAAGGCTTTTTGACTTTGAGAGTAACTCAACGTTTCAAAGCTGGAATTCTAGTATTTCAGTTCTGGTTGACTGAATCAGTAACTGCCAAAATAAAGGAAACACGTGAGTAAACGAAGGATACAACATATATTGAAAGCAAATGCTTCCACACAGGTGTGGTTCTTGAGTTAATTAATCAATTAACATCCCATCATGCTTAGGGTCATGTACTCTTACAAAAATGCCAGTTGTCCATTATTTTGGCTACCATGGCTAGAAGTGATCTCAAGGGGTTTGAAAGAGGGGTCTCAAATGAGCATTGTGTGTGTCAGTCACCAGATCTCAACCCAATTGAACACTTATAGGAGATTCTGGAGAGGCGCCTGAGATAGTGTTTTCCACCACCATCAACAAAACACAAAATGATGGAATTTCTCATGGAAGAATGGTCTCACATCCCTCCAATAGAGTTCCAGACACTTGTAGAATTATTGAAGCTGTTCTGGCGGCTCGTGGTGGCCCAACGGCCTATTAAGGCACTATGTTGGTGTTTTCTTTATTTTGGCAGTTACCTGTGTATCAGCTACTGTGAGAAAATAAAAGATTGTCATGTGGTTTATACATGGCCGGCTATGTAGCAATAGCATGTTAAGGCCAACAACTTGAAATTAACATTAAGGTGTATTTTCATGGTACCAAATCTAATTCTTTATCTCACTTATTCAAAACAATGTATGTTTCTGGTCTCTGTGTCTTTGGATCCTGAGGGAGCTGGATAATAAAACCAGAGTTAAATTCTCTTCATTTAGCAGAGAAAGTGACTTTTATTTCAGCATCACACATACAGCAAGACATATAGCAAAAACTGTGTTATAACCGTTTTCCTTCTGAGATTTCCCTCAAATGTAATTGTTCAAATACGAAATGTTAATTTTCAGTAACACATCAATGTTATGTGGTGTCAGTGATTTGTTACGTTTTTTCCCCTCCAAAGCACTTGCGGGTTTAGAAAATTTGTGTCACGTTGGCCCATTGTTAGTATTTTGTCGCTCTGGGCACGAAACCTTGGTTTGTTAAGCTTCATCTCGTTGTCTCAGATGGAATAATAATAGAATTCCCTGACATTTAAGTCGGTACACTTTGTGCGCGTCTTTTTGTGCTTCATTTAGTCAAACACTTAAATAGAATGCCATCTCAGGACAGGACACTACAGAATAGAAAATAATTCCAGAACAATCTCGTTACAATTGGCTCGTCTGAGTTTTCCCAACCGCTTCATTCTTTTTTCATTACCTCATTCATCCCCCCCATCCCCTCATATGTTCTCTCTCACTCTATTCCTATAGCCAACAAATCCATGTTTTTGTCCATGTTTCTCCGTTGTTCTTTCTCCACAGGTTGATGGTTTAAAAAGGAAAATCGGCATCCTCGCTGCAATGACCTGCATTCATTTGCAGCGCAATTTTTTTTTTAACCAATAAATAAAGTCAATTTAATATACATTGTCTCTTTTGTACATCGTTTGGGTCAGTTGGTACAGTCTGGACAGTCCGACCCCTACATGAGCACACAGCTCTTGGCCCGGTTCTTTCTCATGGCGGGGGGATGCTCCAGAACCTCAGTCCGGGGCGGTTGCTGGGAGACCCGCTTGAGGCCGCGGCGCGAGCCGCTGCGTTTTAGCTGGGGCCGGTGGAGGCGCGTTACCGAGGTCAGGGTGGTGACGTGGAAGACATCGCGGACGCTGTTCTCCGAGTACTTGGACGTGCACTCTGTGTAGGCCACGGCGCCGATCTGCCTCGCCAGGGTAGTGCCCTGGAGATGGAGAGAGATGAAGAGTCACGTTAAGAAATTAGAATTTACACTTTTGACAAGGGTGAGAACACAGAGAGTGGAGGTTTATAGGAAGAGAGAGTGAATTAATATGAGGTAGAGAGAGTATGTGGATTCAAACACACAGGGCTTATTTCATGGCTTATTTTAAGGGTGGCAGGTAGCCTAGTGGTTAGGATAGCTAGGTAGGACAACCACATATCACAGTCATAGTAAGCACATTTTTCCTCAATTAAGGAGCCATTAAGCAAAGTCAGAGCTAGTGAGGGGGAAAATGTCAATTGCGAGTGTTAGTTCATGAAAGGCTTCTTGAAGAGGTAGGGTTTCAGATGTTTTCGGAAGATGGGCAGGGACTCTGTTGTTGTGCTGGGCCAATTGGGACTCTGTTGATGTGCTGGGCCAAATGTGCGCCGCCCTATGGGACTCCCAATCACGGCCGGATGTGATACAGCCTGGATTCAAACCAGGGACTGTAGTGACGCCTCTTGCACTGAGATGCAGTGCCTTAGACCGCTGTGCCACTCGGGAGCTGGGGTGTAGGGTTTCAGCATAGCTTGAAGGTAGGGAGGGGCAGTTCCTCTTGCTGCTCCATAGGCAAGTACCATGGTCTTGTAGTGGGTGCGCGCTTCAACTGGAAGCCAGTGGAATGTCCGGATGAGCGAGGTGACATGGGAGAACTTGGTAGGCTGCAGTGTTCTGGATAAGTTGTAGGGGTTTGATGGCACAAATGGGGAGACCAGCCAACAGCGAGTTGCTGTAGTCCAGACGGGAAATGACAAGTGCCTGGATTAAGACCTGTGCCACTTCCTGTGTGAGGTAGGGTCGTACTCTACGGATGTTGTAAGGATGAACCTGCAGGAGCGAGTCAGTGCTTTGATGTTTGCAGAGGATGACAGAGTGTTGTCCCAGGTCATGCCAAGGTTCTTTGCACTCTGGGAGGGGGACACCGTGTAGTTGACAACCATGATGGAGAGGTCTTGGAGCGGGCAGGCTTTCCACGTGAGGAAGAGCAGCTCTGTCTTGTTGAGTTTGAGGTGATGGGCCGACATTCCAAGCTGAGATACTTGCCAGGCACGCAAAGATGCGCGTCGCCACCTGGGTGTCAGAAGGGGGAAGGAGAAAAGTAGTTGAGTGTCATCGGCTTAACAATGATAGGAGAGACCCTTGTGAGGACATTTATTTGTATCGTTATTTTACCAGGAAAGTTGACTGAGAACACATTCTCATTTACAGCAACAACCTGGGGAATATTTTCAGGGGAGAGGAGGGGGATGAATGAGGGTGGCAGGTAGCTGGGGATGATTAGGTGGCCGTGACAGTATGAGGGCCAGATTGGGAATGTAGCCAGGACACCAGGGTTAACACCCCTACTCTTACAATAAGTGCAATGGGCTCTTTAATGACCTCAGAGAGTCAGGACACCCATTTAACATCCCATCCAAAAGACAGCACCCTACACAGGGCAGTGTCTCCAATCACAGCATTGGGATATCCTGGGGCATTGGGATATTTGTTTTAGACTAGAGGAAAGAGTGCCTCCTACTGGCCCTCGAACACCACTTCCAGCAGCATCTGGTCTCCCATCCAGGGACTGACCAGGACCAACCCTGCTTAGCTTCAGAAGCAAGCCAGCAGTGGGATGCAGGGTGGTATGCTGCTGGCTATGACAGAGCTGAGTCACTTGGTGTATAGAGAGAAGAGGAGAGGGCCTAGACCTTAGCCCTGTGGGACACCAGTAATGAGAGTACGTGGTGCAGACACAGATCCTCTCCAAGTCATCACGTCACTTGGTAGAATACATGCCATGTTCCATTCAGTGAGGGAATAATCCCCAGCCAGATACACAGCATTATTGTGATTATTATATCTCTGCAATATGTCCTACTATGAGTCCGTTGTGAGAATTCATTCATACAGAAGGAAACGGGCAACATTTAAGTCTCTGTTTTGACCCTAAGCAGATTATGGCAGAAGTCGTCGGGTTCATCCGCGATTCACCCTTGTGACGAGCGGATTCCTTTGGGATTGAATTGGACAGCAAGTTGTAAGTCTTAAATTGCTGGCAGTTGATTTGCATTACAGGCAGCGGTGCCCTTTGATCGAGGCTCTTTGAGGACAGCGAGCGAGTTCTGAGCTCAGAGTGTTTTGAGGAGCGTCAGTTAAGACGGAGGAAATCGAGCAAAGTGACATTAACGTAACCTGATAACCGGTCCCTCCTGATTGGCAACTCAATTGGGTTTGCTCAATGAAATTGGTTTCATGATTACATTTGTTATTTTTTTCAGTTTTTTTTTTTCATTATCTTAGTAACGGTTTCATAAGCAGTTTGATGATCTTAATATCGGTTCTTTTTTTGTCTGCGTTGTTACTGTTTCCTGTCGTGTGTCTGCTCTGCTGTAATTGACTGGCATGCCAAGGACATTTCTTCCTAAGCTCCTCTCTGGAGAAAATAGGGATGTGACTTAGTGTTTAAAGAATTGTCAACTCGTAAATAACATTAACATGAAAATAGGCCATTAAAATTCACAGCCTCCCGAGTCCGTCAGTCCGTCTCTCTCTGTTATTGCCTGAGGACATTGAAACAAAACAATTAAATTGTTCCACTTAGTGTTTGTCTCACTCCCTGGTTCCAACTCTTTTAGGCTCTGTACTGTATGCTTTCGTATTTGAGAAACTATTTGAACTAAATGGCATTTTCAGAACTGGAATACTGTGTACATTAATACACAGTAGGTGCCCTCAGTACAAAAAAAAGTGTGTTTTAGATTACCTCTATGCCGAGTTAGAGTTTTATGTATTGGAACATATCAGAATGTTAATGCTACATTACATGAACGCTGAGAACAGTAGCTAGTAGAAGTGAGCCAACAGGAGTGAAGAAGTACCTTAACATGCTGTTCCCTGTCTGGGCACGTGAAATATTCAGTGTGTTCCAGCTAAACTCAGCAAAAAAAGAAACGTCCCTTTTTCAGGACCCTGTCTTTCAAAGATAATTCGTAAAAATCCAAATAACGTCACAGATCTTCATTGTAAAAGGTTTAAACACTGTTTCCCATGCTTGTTCAATGAACCATAAACAATTAATGAACATGCACCTGTGGAACGGTCGTTAAGACACTAACAGCTTACAGACGGTAGGTAATTAAGGTCACAGTTATGAAAAGTTAGGACACTAAAGAGGCCTTTCTACTGACTCTGAAAAACACCAAAAGAAAGATGCCCAGGGTCCCTGCTCATATGCGTGAACGTGCCTTAGGCATGCTGCAAGGAGGCATGAGGACTGCAGATGTGGCCAGGGCAATAAATTGCAATGTCTGTACTGTGAGACGCCTAAGACAGCGCTACAGGGAGACAGGACAGACAGCTGATCATCCTCACAGTGGCAGATCACGTGTAACAACACCTGCACAGGATCGGTACATCTGAACATCACACCTACGGGACAGGTACAGGATGGCAACAACAACTGCCCGAGTTACACCAGGAACGCACAATCCCTCCATCAGTGCCCAGACTGTCCGCAATAGGCTGAGAGAGGCTGGACTGAGTGCTTGTAGGCCTGTTGTAAGGCAGGTCCTCACCAGACATCACCGGCAACAACGTCGCCTATGGGCACAAACCCACCGTCGCTGGACCAGACAGGACTGGCAAAAAGTGCTCTTCACTGACGAGTCGCGGTTTTGTCTCACCAGGGGTGATGGTCGGATTCGTGTTTATTGTCGAAGGAATGAGCGTTACACCGAGGCCTGTACTCTGGAGCGGGATCGATTTGGGGGTGGAGGGTCCGTCATGGTCTGGGGCAGTGTGTCACAGCATCATCGGGCTGAGCTTGTTGTCATTGCAGGCAATCTCAATGCTGTGCGTTACAGGGAAGACATCCTCCTCCCTCATGTGGTACCCTCCCTGCAGGCTCATCCTGACATGACCCTCCAGCATGACAATGCCACCAGCCATACTGCTCGTTCTGTGCGTGATTTCCTGGAAGACAGGAATGTCAGTGTTCTGCCATGGCCAGCAAAGAGCCCGGATCTCAATCCCATTGAGCATGTCTGGGACCTGTTGGATCGGAGGGTGAGGGCTAGGGCCATTCCCCCCAGAAATGTCCAGGAAATTGCAGGTGCCTTGATGGAAGAGTGGGGTAACATCTCACAGCAGGAACTGGCAAATCTGGTGCAGTCCATGAGGAGGAGATGCACTGCAGTACTTAATGCAGCTGGTGGCCACACCAGATACTGACTGTTACTTTTGATTTTGACCCCCCCTTTGTTCAGGGACACATTATTCCATTTCTGTTAGTCACATGTCTGTGGAACTTGTTCAGTTTATGTCTCAGTTGTTGAATCTTATGTTCATACAAATATTTACACATGTTAAGTTTGCTGAAAATGAACGCAGTTGACAGTGAGAGGGCATTTCTTTTTTTGCTGAGTTTATGTGCTTTTAGGTGTTTTGCTCTCGCTAATGGAATGTCTGCATTAGGGCATCACAGATGCAAATGTCTGTGCCGTAGCTTCGTGCGTGCGCGAGCTCTTGCATGTGTGTGGGCTGTGAAAGAGCAGTTGTGCACACATGTTTACACAGGGTGGACAGGTACATATCAACAAAGTTTATACCGTAGAAGTATGTCTGTTTTGTGCTTTAACCTGTTTGGCTGATCATGCCAGGTGTATTTATCTGCTTACACTGGGAACACACCTGAGAACAGCTCTACGACTTTACTGACGACCAACCCAAAAAGGAGAGCAACAACAGGCATAATGTATGTAAGAGCAGTGAACAAAAATATATTTTTTGAAATACAAAAGTAGAGGAATGTTTCCAGAACAGTGTGTCACATTGGCTACATCCCAAATGGCACCCTATTCCCTTTTTATCAGGACCCATAGGGACCCCATTTGGGATGACATTGTCCCCAACGTACGCATAGTTCATAGCTAAAGTTCAGCCTAGAAATAGCCTCACGTTTTATTTGACCTGTTTTGACAGGTGTTATTATGCTTATGACAATGTTCTGAAGGTGTTATGCCATCACAGTTTACAAGTAAACAGCTACTGGCATTGCCATACATTTTTCATAACACACTAGGCTAAAGCGTACTGCTTGCTATGATGTTTTCCCTTTACATTGTCCTTCCAGCACAGTTCCAGGGACTACAATGGATGCGTTACCAGACCAGCACAGTACAGCTTGGCATGGATTGGCTCAGTAGTGAGAAACAGTCAGTCCTGACCTGTTCATGAGTGACGGGGATGAGTCGGAGTTTGGATAGCTCTCTCAGCACGTTGAGGTCCGTCCGCATGTCCATCTTACAGCCCACCAATACCACCTTGGCGTTAGGACAGAACTCCTGCGTCTCCCCCTGCCACTGAGGAAGAAGAGGAAGAAACTAGTCAGAACCGAGCGTAACAGGTGAGGACCAATATCCAAAACATATCTTTTTTAAATATATGAAACCTGGAGAAAATCTATGTTTATCTCTTTCAGTTAATGTTATTTACATTGTATGGATATATTATCACTACAGTAACTCAATGGCCATTGAAATAACACACTGTCCATTGAAACAAGTTGTCAAATGACAACTGAAGAATTGAACGGAGCACGAGTTCTGTCCGCTATGAGCTCACAGCTACAGTAACCACAACCACACCCAGACAACACTCCCTCAGAGTTCCATCAGAAAGAATAACAACACCCATTATGAAACAGACAATACTCA
This sequence comes from Salmo trutta, assembly GCF_901001165.1. Lineage (NCBI taxonomy): Eukaryota > Metazoa > Chordata > Actinopteri > Salmoniformes > Salmonidae > Salmo > Salmo trutta. The sequence goes on along the minus strand of NC_042958.1, from coordinate 63,486,241 downwards.
TTTGAACTCCAAGTCTATAGACAAGTCTCAATGTCGACATGTCACACTCTGTACTGGGTAGCCATTCTCCCTACTGTCTGTGCTGGTCTGTCTCTCCGTCTCACTCACCCTATATCTCTGACTGCTTACAATATCGCTTCACATTATCTGCTGAATGATACCTCTCTATTTCTACTCAATACAAACAATGCCTTTCTTGTAGACGTACGTCTACGTTTACAATGCCTTTCTTGTAGACGACCGTCCACGTGATTATGGGCTCTGTTCATTAGTGTTAGTCATCATGTGCTGTTGTCTTGGAAAAGGGCTTTCTGTTGAAGACGTACTGGTGAATCAATGAACGTGACCTAGACAAGTCACAAGGGCCAAGAGGCAGGGTCATTGTGTTTATATACTGAATAGACATATAAACGCAACGTGCAGCAATTGAATTGATCTTACTGAGTTGCAGTTCATATGAGGAAATTAGTCCATTGAAATAAATTCATTAGGCCCCAATCTATGGATTTCACATGACTGGCAATACAGATATACATCCGTTGGTCACAGATGCCATAATAGAAATGGGCCTCATGATCTTGTCACGATATTTTTGTGCATTCAAATTGCCATCGATAAAATGCTATTTTTTTCATAGTCCGTAGCTTATGCCTGCCTATACCATAACCCCACCATGGGGCACTCTGCTCACAACATTGACATCAGCAAACCGCTCTCCCACACAAAGGCATCCACGTGGTCTGCGGTTGTGAGGCCAGTTGGACGTACTGCCAAATTCTCTAAAACAATGTTGGAGGCGGCTTATGGTGGAGAAATTAACATTCAATTCTCTGGCAACAGCTCTGGTGGACAATTCTGCTGTCAAAATGTCAATTGCAAGCATTGTGTTGTGTGACAAAACTGCACATTTTAAAGTGGCCTTTTATTGTCCCCAGCACAAGGTGCATCTGTTTAATGATCATGCTGTTTAATCAGCTTCTTGATATCCTACACCTGTCAGGTGGATGGATTATCTTGGAAAAGGAGAATTGCTCACTAACAGGGATGTAAACACATTTGTGCACAAAATTTGAGAGAAATTAGCTTTTTGTGCATATGGACATTTTCTGGGATCTTTTATTTCAGGTCATGAAACATGGGACCAACACTTTACAAGTTGCGTTTATATTGTTGTTCAGTATATAAGGTTAGGCAAAGCCAAACAACAGAGTGAATAACAGACAAAGAGCAGAGTGAATTGTCCATTTTCATTTCGAAGGATGAGAATGGTTAATGACAGAAATTATTGGTGATGCGCAACAATGATATGTACTGAAGATAGCATTTTACAAATTGTACTTAAAGCCCCTCTAACGGTAGTTTCACTTCCTCATTCCAGTAAATGTTTTGCCTGAAAACAGAAACGTAGGAAGTATTTCCTTATTACGTAACTATTAGGACATGTTCCCAAGGCCAGTAGGAAAATGTCTGACCAGTGTGTATCTCATTCCATGTATTACATTATTACTCTTAACATGTGTTCTTTGCTTCAATACCATTTAAATCAAATCTAGGCCTATGCTCTGCTTCAATAACATTCTCTGATTCCCGGTAGTAGTACAGCTGAGCCACTGGTTGGTCAAACAGGAGATTACAGCACACACAGCCAACAGGTCTATTACATAAGCAGCATGTATTAGACATGCTAGTTAGATATAGTCTTTGTTTCTAGCCCCCGAGTGGTGTGTGTGCCTGTCTGTCTGTCTGTCTGTCTGTCTGTCTGTCTGTCTGTCTGTCTGTCTGTCTGTCTGTCTGTCTGTCTGTCTGTCTGTCTGTCTGTCTGTCTGTGTGACTATGGGATATACAAGATGATCTGTACTGTACTGAGGTCTGGGAGGAAGCCCGAGGACTGGGTGCGACAGCTGCCACATCATACTCTCAAGAGTCTCCAGTTGCTTTTTCAATTCTTCCCCTTCTCACCCAAAATGTTCAGTCCCCCGTCCCCCCTCTCAAAGATACAAAAGCATTAGATTAGTGAGGGGACATTAAAACCTGTTGGGGCTAGGGGGCAGCATTGAGAATTTTGGAAAAAATATGTGCCCATTTTTAACTGCCTCCTATACCAACTCAGAAGCTAGAATATGCATATTATTGTTCAGGTTTGGATAGAAAACACCCTAAAGTTTCTAAAACTGTTTGAATGGTGTCTGTGAGTATAACAGAACTCCTATGGCAGGCAAAAACCTGACAAGGTTTCATGCAGGAAGTGGCCTGTCTGACAAGGAGTCGTGCGTCTTGCATCTGTTTATTGAAAAGTAAGGATCTTAGCTGTAACGTGACAATTCCCAGGGCTCCAATAGGTTCTCAGAACCCGGGAAAAACATGAAGGATGACGAGGCGGCCTCTGGTTGAAACAGATTATCGCCTTTGGTAAGTGTCGCATCAGGGGACCATTGAATGAGGCGCGTGCACGATTCGCCCCCGTGGAGAAATTTCATTCGGCTGTTTAGGATCATTGCAGATTCCCGGTCGGAATATTTTCGCTTTTCTACGAGATAAATGGCATAAAAATTGGTTTTAAACAGCGGTTGACATGCTTCGAAGTACGGTAATGGAATATTTAGACATTTTTTGTCACGCCACGCGCCATGCTCGTGACCGTGATGTAGCATTCTGATAGTGTCTAGAACTCACGAACAAAACGTCGCTGTTGGAACATAACGATGGATTATTTGGGACCAAACCTACATTTGTTATTGAAGTAGAAGCCCTGGGACTGCATTCTGACGAAGAACAGGAAAGGTAATAACATTTTTCTTATAGGAAATGTGATTTTGGTGAAGGCTGAACTGGGTGGGTGTCTAAATAGCTAGCCCGTGATGCCGGGCTATGTACTTATAATATTGCAAAATGTGCTTCATCCGAAAAGCTATTTTAAAATCGGACATATCGAGTGCATAGAGGAGTTCTGTATCTATAATTCTTAAAATAATTGTTATGCTTTTTGTGAACGTTTATCGTGAGTAATTTAGCAAACTGTTAGTAAATTCCCCGGAAGTTTGCGGGGGGTATGCTTTTTCTGAACGTCACATGCTAATGTAAAAAGCTGTTTTTTGATATAAATATGAACTTGATTGAACAGACATGCATGTATTGTATAACATAATGTCCTAGGTGTGTCATCTGATGAAGATCATAAAAGGTTAGTGCTGCATTGAGCTGTGGTTTGGGTTTATGTGACATAATATGCTAGCTTGAAAAATGGGTGTCTGATTATTTCTGGCTGGGCACTCTCCTGACATAATCTAATGTTTTGCTTTCGTTGTAAAGCCTTTTTGAAATCGGACAGTGTGGTTAGATTAACGAGATTCTTGTCTTTAAATAGCTGTAAAATAGTCATATGTTTGAGAAATTGAAGTAATAGTATTTAAAACAATTCAAAAATCGCGCCACTGGATTGAAGTGGCTGTTACGTAGGTGGGACGAAATCGTCCCACATGCGCCAGAGAGGTTTTAAGGGCACACTTCGGGGAGAAGGGAACAGAATGGGAATTGGGCTCCGTTTTCACCCTGGGAAAACCGATCCCATCATAGGATCCCACAGGGAGGGAGGGAGGGAGGACATGGAGGACAAGGGGGTAGAGTTAAGGAGAGGAAAGAAAGAGGTGAAGAGATAGAAGGATGTTGCCAGATACAGAGGAAGGCTTGAGGTCACACAGAAATGCTGTGATGAAGAAAGCAGGAAGCTATACAGTGACTGATTAGTAATACAAAATCACTGATACCATGTGTCCTCACTTAACTACTCGTCACTTAGACATGCTCTGGTACTTTGGCGACTAAGAAAGTATTTTCTAAACCTCCTGCTTTGAGCTGGATGTGTCAATGTGAAGTTCATACAGGCATAATCTATGAGCAGAATTACTGTTTCACCTCAATTAGCCACGAAATCCCTAGTTTGAAAGCCACTGTTGCATTTGAGTGACAGCTAGCAAGAGGCCTGCCCAGCGTTATCCAATGAGGTTGCAGGGCGGGCCCAAAGGCTCAGTGGACACAGCAGAGAGCGAGAGCGAGAGAGCAAGGACGTGGTGCACATATGTAACGTAGTACGCAATTTTCGGGGACCAGTTTTGGCTTGTGAGTGCTACTTTCAGAACTACTGGCTAAAAAGTATACAAAAGTACCAAAACATTTCTTTATATTTTAATACTTAAAGGAAAATTCTATCCAAAAATTCTATCGAAAAAAACGATATTTTGGAATTTGCTTCATTAGTCCATTGTTGATATAGTCACAAAAGCATTTGCATGCCAGCAATCAAGTTTTCAAGATGTATAACTTTACAGAAACACAGCCGGTGTGATGCATTTTGCATCATAGTTTTCCTTTAACACTTGAGTGGAATTTATTGTGGGGTCAGCTTTTGTCTGGCTTCAGTGGTATGAAAGATTTGACCCCTATGTCAAATAGAAGCACTTGGCACTTGAAATATCACCGGGGGTCAAGAGCCCAATTCTGGAGGACTATTGTGAGAGGGGTGTATTCAACGCCCACCCTTGGCCTGTTGGTAAGAGATTAGCAAGGCATCTATTTAGGGTCACAGGTCAAGTGAGCCCTCAAGAGCCCCAAGTGGACCTCTATCAGAATTTGGGGTACCCCCGCCCCCTCCTTCGGTTTTGTCTCGTGACTCAAAGAGTGGGGAATGTTATCTCTGAATGGCGATGCTGATGATGTCATGGGTGAGCGATGGGCTTGACATTAGGAATGTCCACTCCACCCAGTCAAAGGCATTCCTTGCCCACACAACTGATATTCGCTATACACTATAAACAACAAGTCTTTATCATTCAAACAAAACGTGTAGACCTGTAGGTCCCAAATGGTGTGGCATTGTGGCCCAAAGAAAGACTTCCAACAGAGAGATCCATCAATTAGAGACCACCGAGGCTAGGACTTTGGGAAACAATGCCAAACTTCTCCTTCTTATTAAGTAAATGCATATTATTTTTGAAGAAGGCTGGGACAATGGATGGATTACACCTCATTTTGTGTTCATTTTGTGAGAAAATGACCTCACAAAGGCCATAACGTTAGCTTCTAACCTTTGGTAGAACATTACCTTAGGGTCTGTGATAAGCCTGCATGCTTTAAAAAAAAGTATATATATATATATTTGTTCATTTCTGTCCCGGCTAGGTTGTTCTCACAAGCGGTGTCTTTTTATATGTAGTCCTTACTGTTCTAAAAGGAGCTCTAGGATAATTTGAGATAAGGGATCATCAACTAGGTAGCCTCGAGGTTAGAGCTTTGGGCCAGTAACCGAAAGGTTACCGGAGCCGAAAACGTAAAACAATAATAATAATCTCAATCATTTCAAATCTTGCTAACATTTGTATACAATCACCTGTCGGAGTAGATTTCCAAAATTAAAATCACTTGGAGCTGATTTCCTGTTGTTTTTACAGTCTTTTATGTCCAACAATGAAGAGGGGAAAAAAATTCAATGCTCTGAAACATTGGGGGGCCAATTAAAACCACCCACTGGCCAAATTCGGGCCGCCAGTTGGCGAACCCTGTTTTATAAATATTTTATTGAACTGAAGCACAGACACGTGGCTTTGCTTCGTAGCTCACTGACCTTCTTCAGCACACTGTCCAATGTCTCGGGGCGGCTGATGTCGAAACAGATGAGCACAGCGTCAGCGTCGGGATAGGCTAGCGGCCGCACATTGTTGTAGTAGGACGAGCCTGTGGACAAATGACAACACACAACACGTCATTCCTTTTGAATATCCAAATTGGTCAAATATGAAAAGACGTATATCATGGAACATAAATATTTTTAGGTAAGCAAGCTATGCATGTTTAGCTTACACATTGCTATGTGAAATAATGTTGTTTTGGACCCACCTAAAAAACAACTTCACTATCATGGCTGCTTCAGACGTTTGTTATGTAGTGGGGGTGGCTCGCTGCACTTATGTGTAACCTTGCTCAAGACCTGACAACTCCCAGATCTAATGTCAAGGCTTTAGTTTATGGTTACAACTGTGTAAACACTCCTTTTTGATGGAGCGTTCAACAGAATTGACACCCTGTATTTCGGTATGGTGTTTGTCAGGGGGCTCTCTCTGAACTGACCATTGTGACCGGTGTGTGTGTGTGTGTGTGTGTTTCAAGTTTCAAAGTTTATTCGCCATGTCCAACAGGTGTAAAACAGTACAGTGAAATTCATACCTTCAGAGCTCTTTCCCAACAATGCAATGATCATCATAATAATATATGGTGCCTTCAGAAAGTATTCATACCCTTTGACTTATTCCACATTTTGTTGTGTTACAGCCTGAATTCAAAATGTATTAAATAGATTTTCTTTCCGCACATACGCTACCGTTCAAAAGTTTGGGGTCACTTAGAAATGTCCTTGTTTTTGAAAGAAAAGCACATTTTTTTCCAATAAAATAACATCAAATTGATCAGAAATACAGTGTAGACATTGTTAATGTTGTAAATGACTATTGTTGCTGGAAACGACTGATTTTTAATGGAATATCTACATAGGCCCATTATCAGCAACCATCACTCCTGTATTCCAATGGCACGTTGTGTTAGCTAATCCAAGTTTATCATTTTAAAAGGTTAATTGATCATTAGAAAACCCTTTTGCAATTATGTTAGCACAGCTGAAAAGTGTTGTTCTGATTAAAGAAGCAATAAAACTGGCCTTTAGACTAGTTGAGTATCTGGAGCATCAGCATTTGTGGGTTCGATTACAGGCTCAAAATGGCCAGAAACAAAGTACTTTCTTCTGAAACTCGTCAGTCTATTCTTGTTCTGAGAAATGAAGGCTATTCTATGCGAATTATTGCCAAGAAACTTAAGATCTCGTACAAAGCTGTGTACTACTCCCTTCACAGAACAGCACAAACTGGCTCTAACCAGAATAGAAAGAGAAGTGGGAGGCCCCGGTGCACAACTGAGCAAGAGGACAAGTACATTAGAGTGTCTAGTTTGAGAAAAAAGACGCCTCACAAGTCCCCAACTGGCAGCTTCATTAAATAGTACCCGCAAAATACCAGTCTCAACGTCAACAGTGAAGAGGCGACTCCGGGATGCTGGCCTTCTAGGCAGAGTTGCAAAGAAAAATCTCAGACTGGCCAATAAAAAGAAAGTGACCACAAACTTTTGAATGGTAGTGTACTTTTTTCTAAACTAACTAAATTTTTCGAGTTTGATTATTCAGACTACCTAAATCATATAATCTTAACTACCCCGGCAGTCATTCTCAATGCAGGTTGCGGTTGATTAAAAGTTACAATTGTTGGATATCTTTATTCTGACTGGATTCCAATAGAAATGACACATCACTATGGCTGCGTTTACACAGGCAGCCCAATTCTGATATTTTCTTTCAGTAATTAGTCTTTTGACCAATCAGATCAGCTCTGAAAAATATTTGATATGAAAAGATCTGATGTGATTGGTTAAAGACCAATTAGTGGAAAAAAATATCAGAATTGGGATGCCTGTCTAAATGCAGCCTAAAGTGACTTGCAGGCTTGATGCAGCCTGTAAACCAGGGGTTTCAGACCACTGTGTTAGGGTCTAACTAGGCCCTCAAAGAAAGGCCTTTTATGATATATGTAATGTGTTGTCAATTTTTTTTTGTTTTAAAGATAAAATATTCACTTAGACACTCACTTGGCTTTCAGCCCTGTAGCTTTCACCTTTTAATACAATAACCATGGATCTGTCACTAACAAATACAGTCATGGATGGTAATTACAATTCACTGGAAATGCAAGGCACACTGAGAAATATGTAAATAAGGTAGAATAAATTCTCAACCTAAAATTTTGTAAACAATTCAATTCAACTATATGTCCAAATGTTGAGTAAACTCACAATCCAGCAGCAATTATACATAAAATCATGTATTTTTTTACAGTGTAATTTAGATAAAACCGTTGAAAACAACAACAAAACTACACTATAGTGAAGTTGATTTTAGTTTTCCTGTAGCCTAGTCTTGTCATCTGCCAGGCAAGCTGGTACAGTGAGAAGCTGTGCTGCAGCTGGTGAGGGAGGATGGTGCATGGGGCTGTGGTTTGTGGGGACTGGGACAAGGGGGGTTTATGGGGATGGTAAGGGGCCAATAGGGGCCCGGGCCTCTGCTGTGTGTCTAATGAGTGCCTTATGGGAGAGCCCAAGTGTGTTAGGAGAGGAACACTCTGGCTTATCCCCTACTGGCACTGATGGGTCCTGAAGAGATCTGATTTAGAGAGAGTGTTGAGAAAAGGAGGGAGGAAGGAGGGCAAAGAGGGAGGAGAGTCTCCCTCCACCCTCCTACATTCCTCATCTTTTCCTCTCCAGACTGCTTTCTCATTCTGAAACCCGGGAGCAGGAGTTAGTCAGAGAGAGAGACAAGAGGAGAGAAAGGGTACGGCCTTTAGTCTGACCTTTTCTGTCCATACACACACTGCCACACGTATCGAGCACACACACACACACACACACACCTGGGTATTGGAACACACACACGCACGGAAGCAGAAGCGTGCGCGCGCGCACACACAGGATGTGCCATTTTTTTTACGTCCGTTTTCTGTTAAAACTATAAGAAAAATTCATAAAATTCAACTTAAATTCACAATACAGAATATGGTCCTATTGCGCTGACCGCTATGGGGCAATGAATTTCTATATACTACAGTCATAGGTTGAATCTCAAACTGGACACGTGGCCCCTAGCTCTTTATCGAGTGGCCACTTGCAAGGTTGCTGATAATTGGCCTCTGTACGCCTATGTAGATATTCCATTCAAAAGCAGTCGTTTCCAGCTACAATAGTCATTTACAACATTAACAATGTTTACACTGTATTTCTGATCAATTTGACGTTATTTTAATTGACAAGAAATGTGCTTTTCTATCAAAATCAAGGATATTTCTAAGTGACCCCTAACTTTTGAATGGTAGTGTATGTTATTTATGTTTGTGTAGCATAAGATTGATCAACCAATCAATGTACATCCAAAAACACCAGTATTGGAAAAAAACAAATCCACCTGCAATAGAGCATGCTGGGAAATATGATAATGATGGGTGTGGTTTTGAGCAAATTTTACTCAACAAGCTTATTCAAATTCAGCTAACTTCAAGCAGACTTTGTTGAGTAAATAAACACATTAGCTTAAATTCTTGTCCTTTTGAAGTCCACTCAACTCACAGAATAATGCTGATTAAGCATTTGGTTAAGTTGGCTTTTTTTGGGTGTGTCGCTAATCTTAACTGTTTTTTACTGCTCTTAATAGCTCAAAACTGTTGTAGTATACTAGTGATTCATCTCAAATGGCACCCTATTCCCTATAAAGTGCACTACTTTTGATCAAAGTCCTATGGGCGCTGGTCAAAAGTAGTGCCCTTCATAGGGAATAGGATGCCATTTGGGACGCACTCTAGGTCCCCATAATGCGTAATGGTCATTTTATGTTACTGGCACCTGAGAAAACAAGACTGTTTGTTTGTTTTTGGCTCTGGATTTGAAGATGCCAAGATGATGGATTTCAAGATTTGTTGCTCAAGAAAGACAATGGTACACTTTGTGCTTTTCAGTAGAGATCTAATTTCATTAAATTCAATCTATCTTTTGGGAAGGGGAAGGAAAAACAATAGTATGTACTGAGTGGGTTCTTTCTTTAATATCGTCCCAAACATTGTTTTTCGTTAATAACGTTGTGCCAGTGTGAGACGCGCCGTTCAAACATCAATGAAAAATGCACGGTCTGAAGTCAACAAAAGTTACCGTCAACCAGCCTCCAAACCCATCATTTCTGTTTCAGCCTCCAAACCCATCATTTCTGTTTGTGTTTCAGACAGAAGGAAGAGAAAAAGAGAGAGAAAAAGAAAGCGAGATAATTGTGTCTGGAAAGTGGAAACCTTTCTACCTACCTGTTGCCATGTAAAGCTATCTCGGAAATTGTGCTGAACCCATTCAGATGCAACGTCGAGCCACACACTAAAAGTAGAAATAATTTATTTGCAGGGCTGCTTGGCAAGCAGTTTCCCCAGCAACCCAAGTTTAGAAACCCCTATACACAGAGTACTACCTCAGGTAGTCAGCCCTAATTTGTGCAGATGCCGTTCACTTCAAATGTCCCTGGCACCAGAAGCCATGACTATTGTTTTCCACAGGAATATTTCTAATTGGTCACACATGATGGTAGTGACAGCCAATAGGGCTCTGTGACGGCCCCCAGCCAGTTGAGAGACAAAAGAAATAGACAGAGGCCTGGGGAGTATGGAAAACTCTCTTTGTGAATTCCAAATTGACCCCTAGCCCCTACTCCTTTTAGGCACATGTAATGTAGATCTGAAAATACATGATAGGGTTAACCTAACGTCTCCTTGCCTTCTGATGATGCTGGCTGGTAACTTTCACCATTGCTTACAGCCATATATAGAGATGTATACTGAGTGTTTCAAAACATTAGGAACACCTACTCTTTCCATGACGTAGACTGACCAGGTAAATCCAGGTGAAAGCTATGATTCCTTATTGGTGTCACCAGTTAAATCCACTTCAATCAGTGTAGATGAAGGGGAGGAGACAGGTCAAATAAGGATTTTTAAGCCTTGAGACAATTGAGACATGGATTGTGTGCCATTCAGAGGGTGAATGGGCAAGACAAAAGATTGAAGTGCCTTTGAACAGGGTATGGTAATTAGGTGCCAGGTGCACCGGTTTGAGTGTCTCAAGAACTGCAACGCTGCTGGGTTCATCACACTCAACTGTTTCCCGTGTGTATCAAGAATGGTCCACCACCCAAAGGACATCCAGGCAACTTGACACAACTGTGGGAAGCATTGGAGTAAACATGGGCCAGCATCGCTGTGGAACACTTGACACCTTGTAGAGTCCATTCAACTGACGAAAAGGGGGTGCAACTCAATATTAGGAAGGTGTTCTTAATGTTTTGTGCACTCAGTGTGTGTTTAGACAGTATATGGCTCCCCTTACACCTATCCAATCCCCTCAGATCTACAGCAGTATCTAAGGCGTAGCAGCTAAGGTGAATTATTGAATGGGCAGGTGGAGCAGGGTTTTGGGGGGGAAGATAGAAGGAAAATACTCCACTGAACAATGTGTGTAATTGATTCTGTAGAAAATAATTGATGTGAGAAACAGTAGAACCTTGTAAAGCTGTGTTGTCCACCATTCAATAGATTGAGGCAGAGACTGAAAAGGTCATTTCTAATCATTATCGACATCCCAACTGCCAATATTACCTCAACGAGTGGTAAACATTTTGCGACAAAACCACTGAAAAACAACTGACGCCGTAAACGGAAAGATTTCTATAAGATGTCGAGTAGGCAATGATCTGCCAGGTTTGCTTTGAGGAGCACTTTTTTTGGGTCCTCTGAAGCACAGGAGGTCGGTGGCACCTTAATTGGGGAGCATGGGCTCATGGTTATGGCTGGAGTAGAATCGTATCAAACACATGGTTTCCATGTGTTTGATGCCTTTCCATTCATACCGTTCCAGACATTATTATGAGCTGTGCTCCCCTCAGCAGCCTCCTGTGCTCTGAAAGAGCCATGTTTCAGAGAGCGCCAATTAAAAAGAGTTTCACCCTGACTTTTCCCAGGATGCACTATTTTTCCAGAAAATAAGACTAGCAGAGCTGAATAATAACTTGATGAAATTCCATTATACCATTATGTAGTTTGAAAAAAGTTTATACCTTCTCTCTTGTTGTTTGTTTCCAACCAGAAATAATGGAGGTATGCCCCCCATTTTAAAGTCAGAGTACATTTACAAGATAGCCAAAACAAAATGGCCGCATTAGCCTCTGGACAATAGCAAGACGGCAGAGAATCAGCCTAAAATAACAGCTACCAGCCTCGTTAAATCTGAGTGTGATTCTTATTCACCGCAGTGGCCTCCTGGGAAAAGGACATTTATCTGTCTCTGTTTATCTGCTTTTGATTCATTTTACTACTAACAGCAATGTGTTTTATTGCTGAGAGCTGTAGAAATTTCAGGTTGGGTTGGCAGTATCGTAGCAACCTGAAAACTAGAAAATGGGTGTCTTTGTGTCAATGTGAATAGATGGGCACGAAAGTTGGACAGGCTGGGTGGAGGAGGGCGTTTCTGGTGTTCCATGAGTTTATGTGGAAACTCAACGGACAGGAACGGGAAATGGTTCTGTAGTTCAAGTGTTTACATGTTTTCATTGAAGGCCAGGTAGGTTCTTATAAGCGAAAGTATACATGACTCTACTTTCTTCCACATTAGCACAGTGTCACTTCCAGTTCCATAGAGGAGTGTTAAGAGTGAGAAAAGTGGAGGGAGTGTAGCCATGGGAACACAGTCTTGTAACATTACGCACACACACACACACACACACACACACACACACACACACAGTCCGATCAGAAACGCGATCTCCAGTCGCTAGATGGCATGGCATGACCTGATCCATGTTCCTCAACAGAGAAGAAGCTAATGTTTATTGATCCCTGTGCTTTCTGACCCTCTCAGGGACCTGTAGTACCAGGACCACTTGGGATAAATCCTGCTGTTGAGGCACATCATGGAGAAAATGCAGTCCATCTGTCTATGGTCCATCGTTCTCACTATTAGCTAGCTACAGTACGGCCACACTTACATTACAACACCATAATTCCAGGGAAGAATCAATCCCATTACCTTGTATCAGCTAGTACGCAATTACATAGCACTTATCTACGGCATCCATATTATGAATTCATCATTTGTCAGACTTGCTCAGATAAACAGTACCAGTCAAACGTTTAAAAACAGCTACTCATTCCAGGGTTTTTCATTATTTTTACTATTTTCTACATTATAGAATAATAGTGAAGACATCAAAATTATGAAAAAACACATATGGAATCATGTTGTAACCCCCCCAAAAAGTGTTAAACAAATCAAAAAAGATTTTATATTTGAAGTTCTTCAAAGTAGCCACCCTTTGCCTTGATGACAGCTTTGCACACTGGAATGCATTTCAATTAACAGGTGTGCCTTGTTAAAAGTTAATTTGTGGAATTTCTTTCCTTCTTAATGCGTTTGAGCCAATCAGTTGTGACAAGGTAGGGGTGGTATACAGAAGATAGCCCTATTTGGTAAAAGACAAAGTCCATATTATGGAAAGAACAGCTCAAATAAGCAGAGAAACAACAGTCCATCATTACTTTAAGACATGAAGGTCAGTCAATCTGGAAAATGTCAAGAACTTTGAAAGTTTCTTCAAGTGCAGTCGCAAAAACCATCAAGCGCTATGATGAAACTGGCTCTCAGGAGGACCATCACAGGAAAGGAAGATCCAGAGTTACCTCTGCTGCAGAGGATAAGTTCATAAGTTAACTGCACCTCAGATTGCAGCCCAAATAAATGCTTCACAGAATTCAAGTAACAGACACATCTCAACATCAACTGTTCAGAGGGGACTGCATGAATCAGGCCTTCATGGTCGAATTGCTGCAAAGAAACCACTACTAAAGAACAACAATAAGAAGAGACTTGCTTGGGCCAAGAAACATGAGCAATGGACATTAGACCGTTGGAAATCTGTCCTTTGTTCTGATGAGTCCAAATTTGAGATTTATGGTTCCAACAGCTGTGTCTTTGTGAGACGCAGAGTAGGTGAACGGATGATCTCCGCATGTGTGGTTCCCACTGTGAAGTGTGCTGGAGGAGGAGGTGTGATGGTGTGGGGGTGCTTTGCTGGTAACACTGTCAGTGATTTATTTAGAATTCAAAGCACACTTAACCAGCATGGCTACCACAGCATTCTGCAGTGATACGCCATCCCATCTGGTTTGCGCTTAGTGGGACTATCATTTGTTTTTCAACAGAACAATGACCCAAAACACACCTCCAGGCTGTGTAAGGGCTATTTGACCCAGAAGGAGAGTGATGGTGCTGCATCAGATGACCTGCCCTCCACAATCACCCGACCTCAACCCAATTGAGATGGTTTGGGATGAGTTGGACCAGCATATGTGGGAACTCCTTCAAGACTGTTTGAAAAGCATGCTGGTTGAGAGAATGCCAAGAGTGTGCAAAGCTGTCATCAAGGCAAAGTGTGGCTACTTTGAAAATGTGTTTAACACTTTTTTTGGTTATGTCATAGTTTTAATGTCTTCAATATTATTCTACAATGTAGAAAATAGTAAAAAATAAACAAAAACCCTGGAATGAGTAGCTGTGTCCAAACCTGTGTCCAAAATTATTATTGTACAACAGTAAGCACTTCCTAACTGCTTGTGCTAACTAGCTAGCCTGTTGCAGGGCTCCATACATACAGGTAGATTATATAGAGTTTTTACGCAACAACACATGGGAAAGTGCAACGCAGCAGAAACTGCCATGCCACGCTGTGACTCCGCATGGGGTTGCCAAGCATTTGATGTCTGATTCGAACAAGGGGTTTCTTTCTTCTTTTTACTTGCTTTTTTTTATCCTCTAAATGTTGGCAGGCATTGTACTCCACTTTTGCAGCATGTGGTGTTCCGGTGTCTTCTTGTTTAATCCCGTTTAATGCCGTGTTCAAGAGGAGTCTAGCTCTGTATTTGGTGTTTGTTTGTTTGGTCTCGCATTGGGTGCTTTGTCTTCCTTATAAGGCTTGGTAGAATTGAGAGTGATTCGATTATTATTTACAGCAGAGCTCCTATAAACTGCAAAAAGAGGATGCAACAATACATTTTTGGGGGACATGCTGCATGAATGTAGCCTACACATTGTGTGGGTGGGACAATTCTTACACTTGAGGCATATGAAAAATGAGTCATCTGTATGTATTAAACTTGCCGTGTGAATATTTGGCGGCGTCCGACTGGTATTTCCTGTACGTGTTTTAACCACCTGATTATTTTCTTGGTAGTAACTTGCCCCAGGCTGTTCAAACTAGGAGCTAACTAACAGGTGAGGTATGAGGTCAGGTTTAGGCCTATGGCCTAACAACTGTTTACCATACAGACAGTTGAGAGCAGGGATTAACAGTACATACTGTACTGAACTCCTCATAATCCCATGTGATTGACATCCATGAAACAGTAGCGTATATGTATTATCATGCCACTTTTTATCATCTGTAATATTCACTCTGACAGTGCCAGAGTTTGGCCAAGTGGTCAACACAGCAGACTCCGTACCACGCGTAATGGTATTCTCCAACGACATGGGATTAAATCCCCGTGGCCACCACTTTCTTAACTGTTCATCCTCTCCATCTGTCTCCCACTCTAATTTCAAACTGTAGTGATGAAATGGCGGTAAATATGCACAGTAAGGTGTGGTTTCCTTTTTTTATGAAAAATTAATGTGATGGGAGAAATTATTCCCCTAAAAAAATCCCAATCTCGCCTCGATTTGTATGTTACATTCGCACTCATCTTTACGAAGACCAGGTCTATTTTTGTGTGGTTTCATTTAAATCGAAGCCCTTTAGGTAGATGTAGATATTAAAGCAAACATTTAATTTCATACACGTCAATGTAAAAAAAAGCATATGTTGTCACGATTATACGTTATGACCCTCTGCCTAATCCCTACTTCCTTACTGCCTGTATTTTTTCTTCAGTTCTTCCTGTATACTTTTTTGTGGGGGGGGGGGGATAACATAACTATTCCATTAATCCATGGATTTCTTCTTCACCTAGAGTGATTATTCCTAATCGGATTACTATCACCCTCCGGGCTCCAGCGATCTAGACGCCCTTTCCTTTGCTCCGGCTATAACAGAAGATAATGCAAAAAGGAGATGTGGGCGCCGAACCTGGCCAACAAAGAGAGATACTGCTTAGAGACACGAGCGTTAATTCACACATTGCACAGACGCGATTAACATACTGTAATAGGTTTCGCTCACTGGCTACACACACCCTCAAGGATCCACACACACAGGATACAATGGTTAATACACACACAGTCACACAGGACACGTACACACAGCAGGACACACTCTCTCACACACCCTGCAGGGCACGTTCTATCACAGGACACAGGCACACATTCACACGCATATTCTCACACACAGAGTATGCCACACTCACACAAAGCAGGCAATACTCTCTCATACACCCTGTGGGGCACGTACGAGCACAGGATGCACACGTGCACACTCCCTGACCCCGGTCCAGAGTTAATTCCAATTCTCAGTCCTCTTTTTTTTTTTTTCTCCCTTTAATATGTAAAGTGCCATGTCTGATATCTTGTTCCCCTCTCCTGTTTCATATTTTCCATTTGTAGCCTGCATGATTAAAATGTGAAAATCCCATTGAGGTGTTAGTAATATAACTCTTTGAAGGTCCTTTTTGCTATTGATTTATATTCCAGGCACACAGGACTACATGGCGATGACATGGAGGGAGTGAGGATGAAATGGTCAGCGGATCTGGTATTCACACAACATTAACTATGGACACACATAATACAAGGCATCATCAGAACCCTGACATTTTAATTGAGTGGTGATTTATAATACTTGCTTGGAACAATATCAGCATAACTTACATTTTACTAGTGCAAATACCAGCTATATATTTGTTTTATATATTGTGAGATATGCTATGATATATGTTGTTGTAGGAGTAGTTATTTTTCTAGAAGTACAGTAGGATTAGTTAAGTTACTGCATGTAATTACAAAGCAGGTAGCCAAATAGAGAGAATAAACCATAAAGGTTTAAACCAAAAAAAGCGAATTAAAGTTAAGAGAAAGAGTTAAACACCTAAAATAAAGTGCCGACACCGACAATTTCCCAATCTTCGTTTTTAAGCACTCCAGTTACTAATCACATCTCTGGTTGTTTACTTGAGAAATGCTGAGTGTTTAGTTCTTAGAACGTTATTGGAACGTTCTTAATGACCCCTGGGCACAGGGGGAGGGCACTGCCAACGAGCACAACTTTCTCTTGGCATAAGCAATGCCCCTGCAGAATCTCCTCTGATTAACGACAGAGGGCAATGACTGGCATCTGGGCATCTCCCATGGCACCAGTCCACCCTCTCTTGTTATGTGTATGCTACTTCAATGTGGCCATGCACAATAAGCATTATACAGTATATGCCCTATGTAAGCTAAATTAGCGCCAAGGTTTGTAAATGTTGATGTTTTTGTGCTAATATAATGTTGTAGAATGAACAGATCCTTTTACTTATTTTAAAAACAGCAACTTGTGATGTGTAACCTTAAGTTCAGCACACGCAAGGTACACCAATGGAATTGTGAACCACAAACTCAACATGATGTTATAGAATACATTTTTATTTGGAAACCAAATGTTAAATGTGAAGTTGTTTTAATCATACATTGAATATTTTATCAATTAAATAATGTTGCCTGTTGTATTTACAACAAAACTGTACAACAATAAATTAAAATAACAATATACAGGTTATACAATATACATGCACAACAAAACATATTCCTCCTTAAGGAGACTGAAAAGATTTGGCATGGGTTCTCAGATCCTCAAAAGGTTTTACAGCTGCACCATCAAGAGCATCCTGACGGGTTGCATCACTGCCTGGTATGGCAACTGCTCGGCCTCCGACCGCAAGGCACTACAGACGGTAGTGCATACGGCCCAGTACATCACCAGGGCCAAGCTTCATCCAGGACCTCTATACCAGGCGGTGTTAGAGGAAGGCCCTAAAAATTGTCAAAGACTCCAGCCTCCCTAGTCATAGACTGTTCTCTCTGCTGCTGCACGGCAAGCGGTGCCGGAGAGCAAAGTCTAGGTCAAAGAGGCTTCTAAACAGCTTCTACCCCCAAGCCATAAGACTCCTGAACACCTAATCAAATGGCTACCCAGACTATTGGCACCCCCCCCCCCCCACACGTTGCTGCTACTATGTTATTATCTATGCATAGCCACTTTAATAACCCTACCTGCATGTACATAATTACCTCAATTACCTCGACACCGGTGCCCCCGCACATTGACTGCTTTGTTTTTCTTATCTCTTACTTTTTATTTTGTATTTTCTTAAAACTGCATTGTTGGTTAAGGGCTTGTAAGTAAGGTCTACACCTGTTGTATTCGGCGCATGTGACAAATAAAATTGGATTTGATTTTGATATGGTCATTAGCTAGCTAACGAGCTAGAAACTAACCAAATCATTATTTAGAAAGCTGCTTTTAGTTGCCTGGTTTGCTAGATTGACACATACTACATTTATTTTTAAATGGATGGGTTTATTGGTATTAAAATACACCACTTTTGCTATTTTGGACCACCAGGCTGCTGTCGTTTTTGTGTTTTATAATTTATTTTAAGCGACAACGACAAGTTTATTGTCGGACGACAATAGAATGATGTCACCGCGACAACTGTCTACAGACAATGTCGATGGGCGTAGTATAAACCAGCCTTCAGTGTTGAAATCTTTGGTTGTTTAGTACACTGCCGTACCCACTCTGTATTGCACATGGCCTCACATGTGAATCCTTAAAGAGATGGGTGTGGCTAAGGCTTAAGAGGGTGTGAAACAAAGAAGAGCTCTCCAGTAGGTGTACCAAAAGGTCTATTTTCTCAAAAGTGGGGTTACAAGCTTATTTTCAAAGCAGAATTACCTTCAAAGTAGAATTACTTTACTATTGTTCCTCAACTGTAGTGTATGATATACCATTTTCTAGCTCTGAGTCTTTATTTTTATCCAATGTAAAAAAACAAACACAATTTCAAATGTTGCTACATAAGATCGAGCCGGCTGGTCACATATACCAACAAAAAAACGTTCATTTTGAATACAAGATATTTTTTATTAATATTCTATAGTATTTGACTTAAATTACAAAATAAAAAAAATAAGTCTTCAAAGGTGGCAGTCTCTATGTGATCTCATTTGGTGATTCAATATCTGCTGCTTTTATTCAATGTCACTTGGTTTAAGAAGTAGTCCTCGGTCTTAATCGACACAAACCTCAGTGAGTCCGGAATGTGTGTAGCAGGGCTTCTCGGTTGCCTCGTAGTTGGATGCCTCAGTATTGTGAGATACAACTTCGGCTAGCTTGGTGTCGAATGGGTTCAATGCCACCTGGATGGCAGGCTCAGAGTCAGGCACAAGAAAGTTCTCTGGGATGCTAGGCAGAGGTGGCTCACACTCTCTCAGGCTGACGGCACTCTTTCCGGGTCTCTTTACCGTTTCAGATTTGTCCTTGGTGGAGGATTGACTCCTTTGACTTGTGCAACTCTTTTGCCGACATTGTCAGAAATGTGGGCACACTGTGGTGTGGATGATGCCTGTTTCAAACCAAAGTGTGAAGATATGCTCTCCCGAACTCTGGACACCAGTGTCTGTGGTTCATCGGTGGCTGGTTGTCTTTTCTTCAGCCTGGCAGCGGCCATAGCATCAGATCTCCTTCTAGCCTCCTTGGAGATTCTCACAGCATCATAGAGAACCACTATTACGATGAAGCCATAGAAAAAGAGCCCCAAAATCAGGTTCACCTTCACAAGTGGCTCGGAGTAAGAAGGGTCGGTCAATATGTTGACTCTGGGTTTGATCTTCAGGGTGCTCTTCTGAGCTTTTGGAGCTGAAGCCTGAACATTTTCTTTGAAGACGTCATCGTCACCATGTAATGCTGTTTGCTTGTAAGCCAGTAGATAAGGAATAAGTTTCTCCACAATCTTCTGGGGGACTTTAGCTTTACCTGGGAAAGTATCATCTTTCACCCTCTCAAGTTGTTCCAGCATCTGGTCCACTTGCACAATTTTGGTCAGTTTTGCAACATTGGGGATGTCCTGAACAGGGTGGTCCTTCACTGGCATCAAAGGCTTGTGCTCTGGAACAGAAATCAGGGGCTCCACAAGCTCCGAGGGGTACTTGGCAATTTTGGAGGAATATCCTTTTGTCAACTGGCCCACATTACCTGGAGAAGAATCGTCTTTCACCCGTAAACTCTCAAGTTGTTCCAGCAATGTCTTAAAATTGGTCTCTTTTGTAGCATCAGTGTTGTTCCGAATAGAGTGGTCCTTCACTGGCATCAAAGTCTTCTGGTCCGAAGACGAAGAAGCCAACACATTTGTAGCAGCAGGCGATAGGAGACAGAAAATAACAGCCAAAAAGAACATCTTCATGTTGCACAGCCCACCTTTCTGGGCGAGCTGTGCCATTTTCATGAAAGAAATTGTCTTTCAAAAGTAGGCAGTACAAATTACAAGTCAAACTACTAACTGGTCAGCTGTGCTTTGTAAAAGTGATTTGGGTTTACTGTTCACTGTCAAAGATACATAAGATATGGACCCAACATGATGTAATAGAAGAGTCGATTATGACATCAAGAGTTCCAGAATGTTGACAGTGGACAATCAACAACTCTGTAACCTGCTCGTCATTTTATTCATTAATTCAGATAATTAATTCATCTCTTTGGAGACATTTGGCAATTTGTTTGACGTGCACTCCCTGTCCCTTAACGGCTTTCTCTGACAACTTTGGCAAATGCCCCTGTGACCTACAGCTCCTCGTATACTACCAGATCATGATATCTACGCTGGCGCTTGCGATGACCCAGCTAATTATGAGCTTTCTGACCAAGGGAGTGAGACACTTTTGGGCCTTCCTCATGGCCCGCACCGCCCCCCTTGGAAACCAAATGTTTAAAAACAAGCTCTGATACTTTGGTCACGATGAAAGTATTTTTTTAAACCTCCTCGCTCTAGCTGGATGCATCAATATCTAGCTCATACACGCATAATCTGAGAGAAGAATTACTGTCTTACCTCAATTAGCCATGAAATGCCTATTTTGAAAGCGACTGTTTTCTTGAAGCTGTACCACACCATTTTCCCTACATTTACCTCCACATTTACTTCCATGTGGGCCAGCTCCCTAGCAATTAGAATTCTAGCCAATGAGCTTCAGCCCCTCACAACTGAGTAACAGCTAGCAAGAGGTCTGCCCAGCTTTATCCAATGAGGTTGCAGGGCTAACAGCTCAGAGGACACAGCAGAGAGAGAGAGAGCACGAGAGAGAGGAATTACTTGGTGCACATACAGTGCCTTCAGAAAGTATTCACACCCCTTGACTTTTGCCACATTTTGTTGTGTTACAGCCTGAATTTAAAATTGATTAAATTGAGATTTTGTATAACTGGCCTATACACAATACCTCATAATGTCAAAAGTGGAGTTCTGTTTTTTGAAATTTTTACAAATTAATTTAAAATGAAATGTCTTCAG
This sequence comes from Salmo trutta, assembly GCF_901001165.1. Lineage (NCBI taxonomy): Eukaryota > Metazoa > Chordata > Actinopteri > Salmoniformes > Salmonidae > Salmo > Salmo trutta. The sequence continues at coordinate 63,465,041 of NC_042958.1, read as the reverse complement.
TCAATAAGTATTCAACGCCTTTGTTATGACAATCCTAAATAAGTTCAGGAGTAAAGTTTGCTTAACAAGCCATATAATAAGTTCATTGGACTGTGTTTGAAATAATAATGTTTAACATGATTTTTTAATTACTACCTCATCTCTGTACCCCACACATACAATTATCTGTAAGGTCCCTCAGTCGAGCAGTGAATTTCAAGCACAAATTCAACCACAAAGACCAGGGAGCTTTTCCAATGCCTCGCAAAGAAGGGCACCTATTGTTAGTTTGGTAAAAATAGAAAAAGCAGACATTGAATATTCCTTTGAGCATGGTGAAGTTATTAATGACACTTTAGATGGTGTATCAATACACCGTCACTACAAAATACAGGCGTCCTTCCTAACTTAGTTGCTGGAGAGCAGTGTGGGAAAAGTACTGAAACGTCATACTTGAGTAAAAGTAAAGATACCTAAATAGAAAATGACTCAAGTAAAACTGAAAGTCACCCAGTAAAATACTACATGAGTAAAAGTCTAAAAGTATTTGGTTTAAAATATACTTAAGTTTCAAAAGTAAATGGAATTGCTCAAATGTACTTAAGTATAAAAAGTAAAAGTATTAATAATTTCAAATTCCTTATATTATGCAAACCAGCCAGCACAATTTATATTTTATTGTTTTATTTACGGATAGCCAGGAGCACACTACAACACTCTGACATTAATTTACAAACAAAGCATTTGTGTTTAGTGAGTCCACTAGATCAGAGGCTGTAGGGATGACCAGGGATGTTCTCTTGATAAGTGCGTGAATTGGACCATTTTCCTGACAAATTGTAAGTAGTACTTTTGGCTGTCAGGGAAAATGTATGGAGTAAAAAGTACATTATTTTCTTTAGGAATGTAGTGAAGTAAAAGTAAAAGTTTCAAAAATATCAATAGTAATGTACAGATACCCACAAAAACTCCTTAAGTAGTACTTTAAAGTAGTTTTACTTAACTACTTTACACCACTGCTGGAGAGTAAGTAAACTGCTCAGGAATTTCACCATGAGGCCAATGGTGACTTTAAAACAGTTACAGAGTTGAATGGCTGTGATGGAGGATGGATCAACAACATTGTAGTTACTCCACAATACTAACCTAATTGACAGAGTGAAAAGAAGGAAGACAGTACAGAATAAAAAATATTCCAGAACATGCATCCTGTTTGCAACAAGGCACTGAAGTAATACTGCAAAAAATGTGGCAAAGCAATTCACTTTTTGTCCCTAATACAAGCGTTATATTTGGGGCAAATCCAATACAGCACATTACTGAGTACCACGCTCCATATTTTCAAGCATAGTGGTGGCTGCATCATGTTATGGGTATGCTTGTAATAGTTAAGGACTGGGGAGTTTTTCAGGATAAAAAAGAAAGGGAATGGAGCTAAGCACAGGCAACATCCTAGAGAAAAACCTGGTTCCGTTAGACACTGGGAGATTAATTCACCTTTCAGCAGGACAATAACCTACAACACAAGGCCAAATCTATGCTGGAGTTGCTTATGTAACAATTGCTAAACACTATGTTTAAGCTTAAACTCTATTGGACCAGTTAGGTTCACTACTGGAGCAGTAGGGAGAAATGAAAACCACATAACTGAATAATTTAGAAAAAGAATGCCGGCTTGTATTTTGTATACAAAAATACTTACAAAAAAAATGAATCACCTTGAGGAAATATTGATATGTGAAATTTGTACAATGAGCTCAATATGAATGAAATACATCAATAGTACAATACACTTAGATACCGGCCATATATCCTGCCTATAGTTTACTAGGGTGTTCAATAGCAATACAATAAACATGAATCCACAGAAAAACACAACCCAATTCACAAATACTGACTTATAAACCACTATGACATGGGTCAAATAAAAAAAAAGAATAAAAAAAATATATGGCAAGACTTCACAATGGTTGTCTATCAATGATCAACAATCAATTTGACAGAGCTTGAAGATTTTTTTTTATAATAATGGGCAAATATCGTACAATCGAGGTGTACAAAACTCTGAGAGGCTTACCCAGAAAGACTCACAGCTGTAATTGCTGCCAAAGGGGATTATAACATGTATTGACTTAGAGGTGTGAATACTTATGTAAATGTGATATTGTATATTTTATTTTCAATAAATGTGCAAAAATTTCAAAAAAACATGTTTTCACATTATCATTATGGGGTCTTATGTGTAGATGAGTGAGAAAAAATATATTTAATCAATTTTGAATTCAGGCTGTAACACAACAAAATGTGAATTGAGTCAAGTGGTATGAATACATTCTGAAGGCACTGTATCTGCACATATCTGACATAGCACAACATTTTCAGGGACACTTTGGGCTTGTGAGGGCTATATTCAGAACTACTGGCAAAAAACTATACAACAGTACAGAAGAATCATTTGTTAAACTATTTTTTTCTCCGAAAAATTTATTTTATCAATTAAATAATGGTTCTTATTCATTTACAACACAACAGTACAACAACAAATCAAAATACCCAAAAATGACTTTAAACATACATTTTAAATGCAATATATTTTTATTACTATTCTAAAGTAATTATATTCAATTAAAAACATAAAAAAATAAGTCTTCAAAGGTGGCAGTCTCCATGTGATCTCATTTGGTGATTCAATATCTGCTGCTTTTATTCAATGTCACTTGGTTTAAGAAGTAGTCCTCGGTCTTAATCGACACAAACCTCAGTGAGTGCGGAATGTGTGTAGCAGGGCTTCTCGGTTGCCTCGTAGTTGGATGCCTCAGTATTGTGAGATACAACTTCGGCTAGCTTGGTGTCGAATGGGTTCAATGCCACCTGGATGGCAGGCTCAGAGTCAGGCACAAGAAAGTTCTCTGGGATGCTAGGCAGAGGTGGCTCACACTCTCTCAGGCTGACGGCACTCTTTCCGGGTCTCTTTACCGTTTCAGATTTGTCCTTGGTGGAGATTGACTCCTTTGACTTGTGCAACTCTTTTGCCGACATGTCAGAAATGTGGGCACACTGTGGTGTGGATGATGCCTGTTTCAAACCAAAGTGTGAAGATATGCTCTCCCGAACTCTGGACACCAGTGTCTGTGGTTCATCGGTGGCTGGTTGTCTTTTCTTCAGCCTGGCAGCGGCCATAGCATCAGATCTCCTTCTAGCCTCCTTGGAGATTCTCACAGCATCATAGAGAACCACTATTACGATGAAGCCATAGAAAAAGAGCCCCAAAATCAGGTTCACCTTCACAAGTGGCTCGGAGTAAGAAGGGTCGGTCAATATGTTGACTCTGGGTTTGATCTTCAGGGTGCTCTTCTGAGCTTTTGGAGCTGAAGCCTGAACATTTTCTTTGAAGACGTCATCGTCACCATGTAATGCTGTTTGCTTGTAAGCCAGTAGATAAGGAATAAGTTTCTCCACAATCTTCTGGGGGACTTTAGCTTTACCTGGGAAAGTATCATCTTTCACCCTCTCAAGTTGTTCCAGCATCTGGTCCACTTGCACCATTTTGGTCAGTTTTGCAACATTGGGGATGTCCTGAACAGGGTGGTCCTTCACTGGCATCAAAGGCTTGTGCTCTGGAACAGAAATCAGGGGCTCCACAAGCTCCGAGGGGTACTTGGCAATTTTGGAGGAATATCCTTTTGTCAACTGGCCCACATTACCTGGAGAAGAATCATCTTTCACCCGTAAACTCTCAAGTTGTTCCAGCAATGTCTTAAAATTGGTCTCTTTTGTAGCGTCAGGGTTGTTCCGAACAGAGTGGTCCTTCACTGGCATCAAAGTCTTCTGGTCTGAAGACGAAGAAGCCAACACATTTGTAGCAGCAGGCGATAGGAGACAGAAAATAACAGCCAAAAATAACATCTTCATGTTGCACAGCCCACCTTTCTGGGCGAGCTGTGCCATTTTGATGAAAGAAATTGTCTTTCAAAAGTAGGCAGTACAAATTACAAGTCAAACTACTAACTGGTCAGCTGTGCTTTGTAAAAGTGATTTGGGTTTACTGTTCACTGTCAAAGATACATAAGAAATGGACCCAACATGATGTAATAGAAGAGTCGATTATGACATCAAGAGTTCCAGAATGTTGACAGTGGACAATCAACAACTCTGTAACCTGCTCTTCATTTTATTCATTAATTCAGATAATTAATTCATCTCTTTGGAGACATTTGGCAATTTGTTTGACGTACAGTCCCTGTCCCTTAACGGCTTTCTCTGACAACTTTGGCAAATGCCCCTGTAACCTACAGCTCCTCGTATACTACCAGATCATGATATCTACGCTGGTGCTTGTGATGACCCAGCTAATTATGAGCTTTCTGACCAAGGGAGTGAGACACTTTTGGGCCTTCCTCATGGCCCGCACCGCCCCCCTTGGAAACCAAATGTTTAAAAACAAGCTCTGATACTTTGGTCACGATGAAAGTATTTTTTAAACCTCCTCGCTCTAGCTGGATGCATCAATATCTAGTTCATACATGCATAATCTGAGAGAAGAATTACTGTCTTACCTCAATTAGCCACAAAATCCCTAGTTTGAAAGCGACTGTTTTCTTGAAGCTGTACCACACCATTTTCCCTACATTTACCTCCACATTTACATCCATGTGGGCCAGCTCCCTAGCAATTAGAATTCTAGCCAATGAGCTTCAGCCCCTCACATTTGAATGACAGCTAGCAAGAGGCCTGCCCAGCTTTATCCAATGAGGTTGCAGGGCAAACAGCTCAGAGGACACAGCAGAGAGAGAGAGAAATTAGTGAGAAATTTATAGACTGGTCATTCAACTGAGACTGCTCTTCTCTGTGTCACGGAGGCTTTCCGCACTGCTAAAGCTAACTCTCTCTCCTCTGCTCTCATCCTTCTAGACCTATCTGCTGCCTTTGATACTGTGAACCATCAGATCCTCCTCTCCACCCTCTCCGAGTTGGGCATCTCCGGCGCGGCCCACGCTTGGATTGCGTCCTACCTGACAGGTCGCACCTACCAGGTGGCGTGGCGAGAATCTGTTTCCGCACCACGTGCTCTCACCACTGGTGTCCCCCAGGGCTCTGTTCTAGGCCCTCTCCTATTCTTACTATACACCAAGTCACTTGGCTCTGTCATATCCTCACATGGTCTCTCCTATCATTGCTATGCAGACGACACACAATTAATCTTCTCCTTTCCCCCTTCTGATAACCAGGTGGCGAATCACATCTCTGCATGTCTGGCAGACATATCAGTGTGGATGACGGATCACCACCTCAAGCTGAACCTCAGCAAGACGGAGCTGCTCTTCCTCCCGGGGAAGGACTGCCCGTTCCATGATCTCGCCATCATGGTTGACAACTCCATTGTGTCCTCCTCCCAGAGTGCTAAGAGCCTTGGTGTGACCCTGGACAACACCCTGTTGTTCTCCGCTAACATCAAGGCGGTGACCCGATCCTGTAGGTTCATTCTCTACAACATTCGCAGAGTACGACCCTGCCTTACACAGGAATGCCTGTGCCATTAAACCCCTACAACTCATCCAGAATGCCGCAGCCCGTCTGGTGTTCAACCTTCCCAAGTTCTCTCACGTCACCCCGCTCCTCCGCACACTCCACTGGCTTCCAGTTGAAGCTCGCATCTGCTACAAGACCATGGTGCTTGCCTACGGAGCTGTGAGGGGAACAGCACCTCCGTACCTTCAGGCTCTGATCAGTCCCTACACCCAAAGAAGGGCACTGCGTTCATCCACCTCTGGCCTGCTCGCCTCCCTACCTCTGCGGAAGCACAGTTCCCACTCAGCCCAGTCAAAACTGTTCGCTGCTCTGGCACCCCAATGGTGGAACAAGCTCCCTTATGACGCCAGGACAGCGGAGTCAATCACCACCTTCCGGAGACACCTGAAGCCCCACCTCTTCAAGGAATACCTGGGATAGGATAAAGTAATCCTTCTAACCCCCCCCCCCAAAAAAAGATATAGATGTACTATTGTAAAGTGGTTGTTCCACTGGATATCATGAGGAGAATGCACCAATTTGTAAGTCGCTCTGGAAAAGAGCATCTGCTAAATTATGTAAATGTAAAATGTAAATGAGAGCAGTGGTGGAAAAAGTACTGAAACGTCATACATGAGTAAAAGTAAAGATACCTTAATAGAAAATGACTCAAGTAAAACTGAAAGTCACCCAGTAAAATACTACATGAGCAAAAGTCTAAAAGTATTTGGTTTAAAATATACTTAAGTTTCAAAAGTAAATGGAATTGCTCAAATGTACTTAAGTATAAAAAGTAAAAGTATTAATCATTTCAAATTCCTTATTATGCAAACCAGCCAGCACAATTTATATTTTATTGTTTTATTTGCGGATAGCCAGGAGCACACTACAACACTCTGACATTAATTTACAAACAAAGCATTTGTGTTTAGTGAGTCCGCTAGATCAGAGGCTGTAGGGATGACCAGGGATGTTCTCTTGATAAGTGTGTGAATTGTACCATTTTCCTGACAAAATGTAAGAAGTACTTTTGGCTGTCAGGGAAAATGTATGGAGTAAAAAGTACATTATCTTCTTTAGGAATGTAGTGAAGTAAAAGTAAAAGTTTCAAAAATATCAATAGTAATGTACAGATACGCACAAAAACTCCTTAAGTAGTACTTTAAAGTGTTTTTACTTAACTACTTTACACCACTGCTGGAGAGGAAGTAAACTGCTCAGGAATTTCACCATGAGGCCAATGGTGACTTTAAAACAGTTACAGAGTTGAATGGCTGTGATGGAGGATGGATCAACAACATTGTAGTTACTCCACAATACTAACCTAATTGACAGAGTGAAAAGAAGGAAGACAGTACAGAATAAAAAATATTCCAAAACATGCATCCTGTTTGCAACAAGGCACTAAAGTAATACTGCAAAAAATGTGGCAAAGCAATTAACTTTTTGTCCTTAAAACAAGCGTTATATTTGGGGCAAATCCAATACAGCACATTACTGAGTACCACGCTCCATATTTTCAAGCATAGTGGTGGCTGCATCATGTTATGGGTATGCTTGTAATAGTTAAGGACTGGGGAGTTTTTCAGGATAAAAAAGAAAGGGAATGGAGCTAAGCACAGGCAACATCCTAGAGAAAAACCTGGTTCCGTTAGACACTGGGAGATTAATTCACCTTTCAGCAGGACAATAACCTACAACACAAGGCCAAATCTATACTGGAGTTGCTTATGTAACAATTGCTAAACACTATGTTTAAGCTTAAACTCTATTGGACCAGTTAGGTTCACTACTGGAGCAGTAGGGAGAAATGAAAACCACACAACTGAATAATTTAGAAAAAGAATGCCGGCTTGTATTTTGTAAATAAAAATACTTACAAAAAAATGAATCACCTTGAGGAAATATTGATATGTGAAATTTGTACAATGAGCTCAATATGAATGAAATACATCAATAGTACAATAGACTTAGATACCGGCCATATATCCTGCCTATAGTTTACTAGGGTGCACCTAACTCTATCTTAATCTGAGGGTCTCTCAGATTTCAATGGTCAAAGTTCAATAGCAATACAATAAACATGAATCCACAGAAAAACACAACCCGATTCACAAATACTGACTTATAAACCACTATGACATGGGTAAATTTTTTAAAAAAAGAATACAAAAAATATATGGCAAGACTTCACAATGGTTGTCTAGCAATGATCAACAATTAATTTGACAGAGCTTGAAGATTTTCTTTTAGAATAATGGGCAAATATCGTACAATCGAGGTGTACAAAACTCTGAGAGGCTTACCCAGAAAGACTCACAGCTGTAATTGCTGCCAAAGGGGATTATAACATGTATTGACTTAGGGGTGTGAATACTTATGTAAATTAGATATTGTATATTTTATTTTCAATAAATGTGCAAAAATGTCAAAAAAACATGTTTTCATATTATCATTATGGGGTCTTATGTGTAGATGGGTGAGATAAAAAAATATTTAATCCATTTTGAATTCAGGCTGTAACACAACAAAATGTGAATTGAGTCAAGTGGTATGAATACATTCTGAAGGCACTGTATCTGCACATATCTGACATAGCACAACATTTTCAGGGACACTTTGGGCTTGTGAGGGCTATATTCAGAACTACTGGCAAAAAACTATACAACAGTACAGAAGAATCATTTGTTAAACCATTTTTTTCTCCGAAAAATCTATTTTATCAATTAAATAATGTTTCTTATTCATGTACAACAACAAATCAAAATACCCAAAAATGACTTTAAACATACATTTTAAATGCAATATATTTTTATTACTATTCTAAAGTAATTATATTCAATTACAAACAGAAAAAATAAGTCTTCAAAGGTGGCAGTCTCCATGTGATCTCATTTGGTGATTCAATATCTGCTGCTTTTATTCAATGTCACTTGGTTTAAGAAGTAGTCCTCGGTCTTAATCGACACAAACCTCAGTGAGTCCGGAATGTGTGTAGCAGGGCTTCTTGGTTGCCTCGTAGTTGGATGCCTCAGTATTGTGAGATACAACTTCGGCTAGCTTGGTGTCGAATGGGTTCAATGCCACCTGGATGGCAGGCTCAGAGTCAGGCACAAGAAAGTTCTCTGGGATGCTAGGCAGAGGTGGCTCACACTCTCTCAGGCTGACGGCACTCTTTCCGGGTCTCTTTACCGTTTCAGATTTGTCCTTGGTGGAGATTGACTCCTTTGACTTGTGCAACTCTTTTGCCGACATGTCAGAAATGTGGGCACACTGTGGTGTGGATGATGCCTGTTTCAAACCAAAGTGTGAAGATATGCTCTCCCGAACTCTGGACACCAGTGTCTGTGGTTCATCGGTGGCTGGTTGTCTTTTCTTCAGCCAGGCAGCGGCCATAGCATCAGATCTCCTTCTAGCCTCCTTGGAGATTCTCACAGCATCATAGAGAACCACTATTACGATGAAGCCATAGAAAAAGAGCCCCAAAATCAGGTTCACCTTCACAAGTGGCTCGGAGTAAGAAGGGTCGGTCAATATGTTGACTCTGGGTTTGATCTTCAGGGTGCTCTTCTGAGCTTTTGGAGCTGAAGCCTGAACATTTTCTTTGAAGACGTCATCGTCACCATGTAATGCTGTTTGCTTGTAAGCCAGTAGATAAGGAATAAGTTTCTCCACAATCTTCTGGGGGACTTTAGCTTTACCTGGGAAAGTATCATCTTTCACCCTCTCAAGTTGTTCCAGCATCTGGTCCACTTGCACCATTTTGGTCAGTTTTGCAACATTGGGGATGTCCTGAACAGGGTGGTCCTTCACTGGCATCAAAGGCTTGTGCTCTGGAACAGAAATCAGGGGCTCCACAAGCTCCGAGGGGTACTTGGCAATTTTGGAGGAATATCCTTTTGTCAACTGGCCCACATTACCTGGAGAAGAATCGTCTTTCACCCGTAAACTCTCAAGTTGTTCCAGCAATGTCTTAAAATTGGTCTCTTTTGTAGCGTCAGGGTTGTTCCGAACAGAGTGGTCCTTCACTGGCATCAAAGTCTTGTACTCCGAAGACGCCAACACATTTGCAGGAACAGGGGATATGAGACAGAAAATAACAGCCAAAAATAACATCTTCTGGGAGAGCTGTGCCATTTTTATGAAAGAAATGAAATCGTCTTTCAAAGGTAGGCAGTACAAATTACAAGTCAAACTACTAGTTAGCTAGCTAGCTATGCTTTGCAAAAGTGAATTGGGTCTACTGTTCACTGTCAAACATACACAAGATATGGACCCAACATGATGTAATAGAAGAATTGATTATGACGTCACCAGTTCTAGAATGTTGACAGTGGACAATCAACAATTCTGTAACCTGCTCTTCATTGTATTTATTCAGTAATAATTTATTAATTAATTTATTTCTATGGATACATTTTGCAAACTGTCCCTTAACTGGTTTTAATGCCACATTTTTTTTTGTGAGCATAGATGTGAGCATCATAGATGCAATGGTGACCCATCATTCAGGGCAGGTGGTGCAGAGCCACACCTGTTTAGCAAAAAAATGTATTGAGTCAATAAAACTGCATACAAACTTGGTCTCTTTTTATGCTTTCTTGAGTGACACAGCTCCAAAATGCAGGTGTTTCAGCCTAGCTCAGTGCTTTCTGTGGTGGTGGGGTGGCCAGCGGAAAATACGGCGCGTAGGGGTTGGTAATGTTCTCTAGTTGCCCCGTGATTGGCTCAGTGTTCTGTCACTCATGGGAACACTACGTCACCACAAAATCTACGGGGAGAGATCGAAAATCCGAGCCCCTTGGGTGCTGCCATAGAGTTACATTAGAAGTGCCCATCCAAGAAGGCTTAAAGTCATTGGCCACTGATAAAATGACGTCGAAATCACGTTATATCTAGCGTAGCTTTGATTGGACTGATCGTGTCAACATCATACTTTCAAACTCTTAGCTAACAGTCATCATCATGAATCAAGTTGACAATCTACTGGCAAATCCCTTTCAATCCTTGTCATATGAAGATAAATTATAAACAGATAAAACATTATTGGACATAAACATTACACAACAAGTTGGAAATTGCAAATTCAACAATGAGTGGTTTGGAAGGAATCGGTGGCTGCAAGCATTGCAAAGCAATCACTAGCCTACTATTCAGTGGAATGGGTGTGTGGTCTAAGTCTGGGTTTAAGGGTCTCTTTTCCAAGCTTAAAAGGATAAACATTCAACATTGGCCATGCTGTCAATCCAACATGACTGCTCCCGCACTCAAAACAACTGAAAACTGGGAAATCTCAGACTTCAGTGAGTTCAAAACAACTGGGAACTCTGACAAAAATGAGCTCTGACTGGGAAAATACGTTTTGAACGGTCATCCAACTCGAAATTGCAAGTCAGGTACTCGGAACTCTGAACTGAAGATCACTGACATCATGATTCAACCTTGTTTTTTTCAGAGTTCCCAGTTGTCTTGAAAGCACCATAAATCCTGAGAATGCCAGACTTTGATGACAAAAATTTGATAACAAAATTTGCCCATGAAGGAACGTCGCGCCACCTTCCTGTTTAAGTGAGCATAGCACAACAAGGTGAGTCCAAAAATGTTTTGTATGGTGCTGCATAAATTATGTAATATGCTAGGGAGATATGTATACTGTCGCTAAGAAAGTAAGACTAAGTTTATGTTGTGTAGTAAGCTGTTAGTAGCTCATGTGCCTCACCCTAATAATTTGGTCCCTTTTCCCCTCATAATATAGCCTACTGTGATCTTGGTGTTGCAGATGTAGCCTATTGCCTGTTTTAGAGAAATGTCATTATCAAATATTGTAAGAGCTTTCATTGTCTGCTTATATGCCCCCTTAATTTATCCTTGGTGTACAGGGAGAATACTGTAAGAACGGCCCATGTTCTGAATTCTGTACTGTACATTTCAAAAGTGATGAACAAATAGTTATATCAACTATGTCTGTCCTAGCTTGCTCATTAATGTCTTAATCGGAATTACGGATTGCCTGTTATCCGCTCGTCGTCCCCTTATGCCATAGTTTGTACATCTCAATTGTCAGTAGAAACCACATTTGTTTAAGCAAGTCAGCCATATCAGCTACGTTTTTTTTTAATTAGGCTGAATGAGCTGTTTCTCTACCAGACAAGACTCCGATGATAGCCAGGTGTATCAGTGGTAAGTTGTTGGGACTTTGCCATTGGGACAACTTTATGTAGGTCCTAACAGTTTATGGGCACCGTTTGTCACCGTTATAGTGCAATTAATGTATTGTTTAGTGTTGTGTAGTGGTTTTGCTGGCATACACCTGAAACATTTATTTGTTTTGCCCCACCAAGATTTACATGCTAAAATCACCACTGCATAAATATGAGCATCATCATCCAAATAACCATACCGGTTTACATTCAGATGAGCCAGGAGAAATCACAGATGCTTCCAATGCTTCACCAGGCCAGAGATCCTTCAGGAGATGGACATGGACAGTCAACCCCGCCTGAAGAACACCCATAAGGGAAACACTGGAGCTCCTGATGCAGTCGCTGTCGCTGCTGTGAACACCAATCAGGTCAAAGTGAAGATCACCAAAGGCCAGTAAAAAGAGAGCAGGCACCGCAAGTACAGGCACCACTGCGCTCTGATAGTCGGGTGTGGATTGATCTCAATGAGGAAACATCGTTGAGCAACATGACATTATATATTTTTCTCTCTATTTTTGGGTAATCACAATTATGATTTTGCACTTGAGCAATACAAAAGTTTTCACTTGTCATTGCTGTTTCCGTCGTTCTATTGAATTGAACACTTTTTAAATATTCAGCTGATACAGTTTACAGCTGGTAAGACGTCATGTCCCAAGGCTTTACTCTGGGAAGTGTTGGTGAATATAAAGGTAAATGCTGAAAGGCGATCGGGATACGGTGGCGCTCGGCATAAGTGCTACTTTAGCGTAGTAGGTGCATCAACGCTATTTGCAACACTGAAAGAGAGCACACAGCGCTTGTGAAAGCACTGCTTGTAAAATAAAATGTGTTCTCAATGATTCACCTCGCTATGTAGAGCTTTAAATAAATACCCTCCACTACATCCCTAGTCCTACAGTCATACAGTGTAGAGGTAATTCACACTGAACACAGGAACGAGGAACTTTGAAACAGGGACACTTCATTTCCAGTTGGACAACATCATGGAAGACATGGGGTCGCTCCTCACTCAATAATGGTTGGCTATTGTGAGGAAAGACCGGTGCGGTCATAGCAAATGTCTTGAATTATAAATGAGGGGTAGAATTGGCATAGGGGGTAGATGAATGGATCCTTGCATGACCCTCTTTGGTGTGTGTGTGTGTGTGTGTGTGTGTGTGTGTGTGTGTGTGTGTGTGTGTGTGTGTGTGTGTGTGTGTGTGTGTGTGTGTGTGTGTGTGTGCACACGTTCTAGGAATGGGTTACTGAACAGTCTGAGGTCTGTCAGTGAAAGCAAGTGAGTTTGGAGGAGATGGATGCGTTTCCCATGGGGATGAGGTGGAGAAGCATCTAGGCCATTGATTTTCAATGTTCCCTGTGCTTTTAATGGGCACCATGACCAGGACTAGATCAAGCCAACCAGACACACACCCACTCACACCGACTACATAGCGCTTTTGAGTTTCATTTGTTACTTTTTAACTCAAACTACTCTCGCTCACTTTTAGACTTGAGCATGAACCCGAGCTAGGTGTCCCTCTCTTTTGCCCTCTCTCTCTCTCTCTCTCTCTCTCTCTCTCTCTCTCTGTCTCTCATCTCATCTGGGCGAGCCAACATCTGATAGAGGTCATAAAATCTCCTCATTAATTAATGAGAGCCTGCTGTGCCAATACCAGAGTGGGACTCCATTTCAGTCTAAGAGAAATGCAACAGGGAGCGTGGAGAGGGGAGATCTATACTATATACTGTGTGGTTGTGTAAGGATGGGTGTAAGGATGGGTGTAAGGATGGGAGGGAGGGAGGGAGGGAGGGAGGGAGGGAGGGAGGGAGGGAGGGAGAGAATAAAATCAGGGCTCTAGATAAGTTTCACTGAGCTGAGATCAAACCTGCGCCAAAGTCTTCCTGAGCAGGAAGTTGCCTGAGGGACAGACTTCAGGCGCACCTCCCAGTCGAGTTCCTTCTTGGTGTTACGCTGTTTTGTGTGTATGTGACACGGCAGGTTGAGCAGGTTTCTATGGACTCTTACCTTTCACACAGTTGACTTTGAAGCAGGCAAGTTGTTTGATGCATTAGGTTTGGCCTAGAGCAGACTTATACAGGCCTGAAGCTCCACAGCGCTGCTACTACTTTTCATCTTTTTAATATTTCCCTCTACAGCGACGGATTCAGACCTGGGACAAGCCCGGTTAGTGGACTCTCTCAATAACGAATGGCATTAACCAATACATCAACTACAAGACCTTGACGGTCAGATTTGAATACCCTGGCCGAGACTGAGAACAGCTAAAAGCTAGAGCTAACACTTAGAAAAAAGAGATGTAAGCCTAGCATTGTGCTAGTGCATCCTGTACCTCTTCTGTACTTAACTTATTTACTTATTCTGGTATTGTATACTGTTATTTTGGGACATCTGATGAGAAACAAACTGATGATTTGAATTCTATGTGCTACTTTTGAAATATAACCAAACACTGGAGTGGTTGGCTATTAACAGAATTAGGATAAAATCCCTGAGCCTCCCTCCCAAAACAACAACACACACACACACACACTCTATCTCAATCCCATCCAAATCCCCCCCACTCATTCGTTAGTTCATCCGCCTGTGTTTTTTTTTTTATGTGTTGCTCTTTTGTCACACTGCATAAACAGATTTTGTTGAGCCTTATATGGCTGATGTGGCGTGATAGAGAGAGTGTGGATCAGCTATCTCTGCTATCTACACCGCTGCGAGGATAGAGGATCAAGAGGGGAGAGGGGTTAGCGGAGATGCTAGGCTAATCAAGCGCAATGATCATAAGGGGCATTAGCGCAACAGAGTGGGAGTCCTGACCTTGTTTAGACTGAGCGAGAGGAAGATTTTTTATTTTTTTTAAAGAGAGAGAAAGAGAGCGAGAGACCAATCAGGAGGTGGGAAAAAAGAATATGACGAAGGGAGAGAGGGAGAAGGTGATGAAAAAGAGGGTGGGTGGGTGGGAGGGAAAGAGGGAGAGACAGGGGGCAAGTGTTTGGTCACTGAGCGAGCGTGGGGATAAGTGTATGGTTAATTACTGCCACTCTGTTTCTGTCAGCAAGCAGGCGACTAGCTCGGGCTCCAGTGGAATGGCTGGCCACTCTAGCCTCCCCTCCGTGTGTCTGTCTCCTTCAAGTCCCACCCCTTAGTCTCTCTGCTTGACTTCTCCTCTCCTCCACTCCTCTCATCCGTCTTCACTTAGTCTCCCTCCTCCTCTCCACTGCGTCTCCCCTCTACTTCTCTGCTCCTCCTCCACTCTAAATTCTCCTCCACTTGTCCTCTCCTCGATTTCTCCTCCTCTCCTCGGTCTTCACGCCACCACTCCTCATCTGCCATCAGTTTCTCCCCCTCCTCTTCTTTTTCTACACTCCTCCTCTTCCTCCTCTACTCTACTCCCTCACTGCACTAGTCCCCGCCCTATCAGCCACACCCAGCAGCTGCCTCTCCGGCTAATGAGCTGTGAGAGGGAGTGAGGGGGTGGGGGGGGGGGGGGGGGGGGAGAGACAATGAGAGAGAGCAAGAGCAGGACAGGGTGAGCTATCCTCCTGTAATTAATTCATTCTCCTCGACCTTAGTCATTGTTAACACTCACTGGTTTGGTTCATCTACTCACCTGCTGCCATGCAAAGCTAACACATTACGTGCCAGGCTAGCACATCTATCCATTTACATACACATTTACATGGCTGGCTGTCTCTCTCTCTCTCTCTCACACTCACACACACACACACACACACACACGCACACACACACACACACACACACACACACACACACACACAAAACAAATGATCTATTCCATAACAAATTCAGTCATGAGTGAATGGATAGAAATAAAGACTCCTGAGTATTGCAGGTAGCATGTCCATACCTCACAGGGTCTCACACACACACACACACACACACAAACATTATTTCACCAATCCTGTTTATCTTTCAAATCCTATTGTTATGATACCTAACAATACACACACAAAGAGGCAAAGCACTTCCGGGCAGAAAATAGCAGAAACAACGCTCCACACACACGCATGCACACAAACACTGCCCCGTCTACATGCGCCAAGTAACTAACCCTCATTTAGCCAGTTAGCAACAAAAGGTTCGGTGCCAGGGGACTTATGCTATTGTAGTGTGAGTGGGAGCAAATACACCTGTCCAATGAGATATACCCAGATTAGAACCTGCCTCTTCCGAACAATCTATTTATACAACTAATAGGAGGCTAGGTAGGGTCAGACGTCGGTCATATAGTACCTTCCTTCTGTATAGCTGGGAGAAATCCACTTAGCCACATCTACTTTCACCAAGTCTGCCTCTCATCTGTTTCCCATTGATTTGTTTCGTATAGGCGGCTCCCTAGGAAAGAAGAAATGTCTGGAGTTGCCGGGGCCACCTTCTGAAGTTGTGATTCAAACCAATTGAGGCAATTTTCTTTTAGGCTTGGGGCAAGTATAGCTTCAGTATAGGATCGCTGGTAGGAGAAAACACTGAGACAGTCGTCTGAGATGACTAGAATTCCTTATTGACGCCATCCATCAACGCAGGTTGTTATCCACGACAGTGTTCCAAAAAGCCAGGCGAATAGCTCCTGGGTGGTTGAAATGGGTGTTGTTGAAATGCAGTTAGACATTTCAGCAACACCCATTTCAGTGAGCTCTTGAACCGCATCTTAACAACACCCATTACCACCAAGCAGTATCTAAACAAGCACACAGGTTTCGTGGTCTTAAGGCTTTAGCTGGTCTGTCTGTCTGTCTTCATTGTCAACGTCTTGTCGTCACTCTAATGAGTGTGAAAACATGTTCAGAGGCATTGTTGTTACATACAGTGAGGGGGAAAAAGTATTTGATCCCCTGCTGATTTTGTACGTTTGCCCACTGACAAAGAAATGATCAGTCTATAATTTTAATGGTAGGTTTATTTGAACAGTGAGAGACAGAATAACAACAAAAAAATCCAGAACAACGCATGTCAAAAATGTTATAAATTGATTTGCATTTTAATGAGGGAAATAAGTATTTGACCCCCTCTCAATCAGAAAGATTTCTGGCTCCCAGGTGTTTTTTATACAGGTAACAAACTGAGATTAGGAGCACTCCCTTTAAGAGTGTGCTCCTAATCTCAGCTTGTTACCTGTATAAAAACACCTGTCCACAGAAGCAATCAATCAATCAGATTCCAAACTCTCCACCATGGCCAAGACCAAAGAGCTCTCCAAGGATGTCAGGGACAAGATTGTAGACCTACACAAGGCTGGAATGGGCTACAAGACCATTGCCAAGCAGCTTGGTGAGAAGGTGACAACAGTTGGTGCGATTATTCGCAAATGGAAGAAACACAAAAGAACTTTCAATCTCCCTCGGCCTGGGGCTCCATGCAAGATCTCACCTCGTGGAGTTGCAATGATCATGAGAACGGTGAGGAATCAGCCCAGAACTACACGGGAGGATCTTGTCAATGATCTCAAGGCAGCTGGGACCATAGTCACCAAGAAAACAATTGGTAACACACTACGCCGTGAAGGACTGAAATCCTGCAGTGCCTGCAAGGTCCCCCTGCTCAAGAAAGCCCATATACATGCACGTCTGAAGTTTGCCAATGAACATCTGAATGATTCAGAGGACAACTGGGTGAAAGTGTTGTGGTCAAATGAGACCAAAATGGAGCTCTTTGGCATCAACTCAACTCGCCGTGTTTGGAGGAGGAATGCTGCCTATGACCCCAAGAACACCATCCCCACCGTCAAACACTAGCCAGTCTCCAGACCTTAATCCCATAGAAAATCTGTGGAGGGAGCTGAAGGTTCGAGTTGCCAAACATCAGCCTCGAAACCTTAATGACTTGGAGAAGATCTGCAAAGAGTGGGACAAATTCCCTCCTGAGATGTGTGCAAACCTGGTGGCCAACTACAAGAAACGTCTGACCTCTGTGATTGCCAACAAGGGTTTTGCCACCAAGTACTAAGTCATGTTTTGCAGAGGGGTCAAATACTTATTTCCCTCATTAAAATACAAATCATTTTATAACATTTTTGACCTGCGTTCTTCTGGATTTTTTTGTTATTCTGTCTCTCACTGTTCAAATAAACGTACCATTCAAATTATAGACTGATCATTTCTTTGTCAGTGGGCAAACGTACAAAATCAGCAGGGGATCAAATACTTTTTTCTCTCACTGTAAGAGGAAGAATGTGGGACAGTCACAGGGCCTAGTGCCACGTTCACTATTTCCTAGTTGTGATGTTGGAAATACGACTTTGCTTCATTCATGTGCTTTTTGGTCAGAACAATTCTTCAATAAGATTTTAGCTAGCTTGATAAGCTTGCTAACATTGATCTGACTTGGATGGTCATCCAAGCTAACTAATCTATGGAGAGAGAATGTTTTTGTTACCTGTCTTTTAATAAGAAATTCATTTTAATTAAATCAGATAAGTATATAACTGCTGCCAAATAATGCCATTAACACATATTGCTAAGAATGGGACAGTAGGGTGACTGCTCTAGCTGGTCTCAAACCCAGGCCACAAGCACCAATGACAAACAACCTAACCCCTGTCCCAATAAGGGATATCTCTAGGGCATGTGCTTATTGGGCCAGTATAGTTAGGCCCTGTCCAGAAGAAACTCTACCCCCTCCTCTCTAGGTCCTTGTGTGGATCTGAAACAACTTGATAATGTAAGCAATAGGGTGAATAAACCTTGAAATAAATCTCAGCTCTGATAAAAGTACATTCAAGAAAATGAACTGAACAAAAATATAAATGAAACACGTAAAGTGTTGGTCCCATGTTTCATCAGCTGGAGAAAAAGAAATCCCAGAAATGTTCCATACGCACAAAAAGCATTTTTCTCTCAAATTTTGTGCACTAATTTGTTTACATCCCTGTTAGTGAGCTTTTCTCCTTTGCCAAGATAATTCATCCACCTGACAGGTGTGACACATCAAGAAGCTGATTAAACAGCACAATCATTACACAGGTGCACCTTGTGCTGTGGACAATGAAAGGCCACTTTAAAATGTGCAGTTTTGTCACACAACACAATGCCACAGATGTCTCAAGTTTTGAGGGGGTGTGCAATTGGCATGCTGACTGCAAGAATGTCCATCAGAGCTGTTGCCTGATAATTCTATGTTAATTTCTCTACCATAAGCTGCCTCCAACGTCATTTTAGAGAATTTGGCAGTACTTCCAACCGGCCTCACATAGACCACGTGTAACCACACCAGCCCAGGACCTCCACATCCGACTTCTTCACCTGCAGGATCGTCTGAGGAGGGGTGGGTGTGCTGATGAGTATTTATGTCTGTAATCAAGCTCTTTTGTTTGGGAAAACTAATTCTGATTCGCTGGGCCTGGCTCCCCAGTGGGTGGGCCTGGCTGCCAAGTGGGTGGGCGTATGCCTACCCATGGCTGCACCCCTGCCCATTCATGTGAAATCCATAGATTAGGGCCTAATGAATTTCTTTCAATTGACTGATTTCCTTATATGAACTATAACTCAGTCAAATCTTTGAAATTGCTGCATGTTGCGTTTATATTTTTGTTCAGTATATTTTAGTGATCATAGTGATTCAGGATTATCATTAAAACAGGTCAAGATGCCCCACCAACATTAGACAACTATACAGAAAGCCATTAAATTGCTGAAATAAATCAACAAAATCAATGATGAGAGAATAGTCAGATTAATACCTTAAACAGATAAGGTGGCGTAGCCGGAAGATCAGAATATCGTTAACCAAGATGTTGTGAGTCCAAATCCCAGGTGAGGTCATGTTGAATAATATTTACTGATTCATTGAACAAGCACAATGTAATCATGTATGTCAAAGTGTGTCAAATATGTCAATTGAAAACACTGTGTCTTAAAAGCACAGTGTTTGTGAGTATCCCTAACCTTGCCAACAGACAAAGAGCTGTGAATGGAGGGGCCTTGATTGGCTTGGCATCAGTAACGTGATGTGTGTTTTTGGGGGGGACACAAATGTTTTGGCCACATTCCCATGAAACATGACTAGAACATTAATGTGTCCAGTTTTCTGTAGGTTAGGAGAATATTCCATCAACGTCCCGCCAAACATACACAGAGCATGGTTGCCATGTTCTCAGAATTTAAGATATTCATGTTCTAGTCATGTTTTCTCCTAACCTACAGAAAACTGGACACATTGATGTTCTTGCAACGTCCGCATGAAACGTGTCTGGAACATTCATATTTTTCAGTTCTGAGAACATGGTAAACCGTTCTGGGTAAATTCTATTTTACATTAAGGGAATGGTCTCTTGGAAAAAATCCTTGCCCATCACGGGAACATTCCTGTGAAAACGTTAGTTAATGACCTAATGAGACTCTTAAGCTAACTTTCTCTAAAGTTGTGGGAACGTTTGTTGTTAGCTGGGATTCAAGTGAAACTTCCCACTGGGAACTAGGCGCTTCTGATAACTCTGATTGGACATGAAAGCGGCAATCCCTCAAAAAGACAAATTGGTGAAATAAAATACCAGGTCAACTGTGCAGGAGGACTAAAGGCTTGACATTCAATATGTACTCAACTGTCAAAAGCAGGAATTAACAAGAAATGTCCAATAAAGGTAGCCTCCCTTGAAAATATGTCATTTCTGTGCGTAGTTTTGTAAGCAAAAATACACAAATTTCTGTGCGTAATTTGTTGGGAAAATCCAGCATTATAATCCGAATAAATATAATTAATTTGAACAAATCTGGATTTTTCTGAATGCTCAAAACTGTCGCATCATTGCCAATGTCTGCACCTTGAGCGGAGCCTAGCAGACTAAAAGAGACCTGGCTCACTGTCCACATTACTTGTGCGAGTTGTGACATCTTCGAGTCCAAGTGTCAACATGTATTTATTAAATTAGTCCCGCTTGAAGCCACAGTCCTTACCTGATGTGTCCCACATGTTCAGCTCAATCCTCTGTTTCTCGATCTCGAAACTTGCCGTGTAGTTCTCGAAGACAGTCGGGACATAATTCTGAAAAGAAACATTTCAAATGGCAAAATGAAAACCTAAATCTTCCCAATGATTCAAAATGATACCATGTTCCATTCCCACTCATCTCGGCGGATAAAGTCTGGTGTAGGCCTATTCCTCTATCACATATCACATGTAGGCTATGTGCATATGGCAGGCACCATATTCATTCTGAGCCAATTCTAAGACACACATGGCCAGCTAGAATGTATAGTGATAAGGCAAAATGTGTGTCATTAAATGAAAAATATGTGCCATAGATTTAGGCTATAGATCCTATGCTATAGACAGGATCTAAAGCCTAAAACTTTAGAATCCTTAAATGTTTTAAAACAGTTTATGGAGAAGCCTGATGCGCGCATGGTGCGAACGCTAAACGAATATTTTTTTGAAATTAAAAGAATGACTTATTTATTACAATCGTACAAACTTCGTAATACAGTCTCCATAACGTACCTCTGGGTACGAGTCTTTGGCGAATACATGAAGTAATGCCGTTTTGCCACATTGCGTATCGCCGACCACCACGATCTTACAGCGGCTGCCCTTGCTCTCCATAGTGCCGTCTATTTGGTTATGATGCGTCGCCTTCTTTTCATTTAGCTACACTCCAGAATAGTCCCAAAGTCAAAGTGTAGAAAGTAGATACCGGTGAGATTTTCCTCCCTGTTTTCAGTTTTAGTCCTCGTTGTGTGTGCCTTCCCGAAGCTTTGACTGTCAGACTTAGAAGTGTAATAAATAACTCTTTAGCGCGCCTGCATAGCCTACTCCACAATGTGTCTGCTTGCCACGGCTGGATGCTGACAGAGCGTGAGTTTGTGTTTTCACTTTCCTCTTTAGACCCGCCCATCTGCCACTAACAACCAATGAGAAGGACTGAGGAGATAACGTTTATTTGCATGCCAACTGTTCGGGATAATGTCATAATCATCCATCAACAACACCTTTTGATCAAATCTGCAGAATAGTTTTTTTCCCCCTCTTTGTGAAATAAATCCCCTCCTTTACAAGAACACATACCCCTATGCTCTCTCTCTCTCTCTCTCTCAGACACAAACACACGCTTATCTCTCTCTCCCCGCTCTCGTATACTGTAATCCCCTGGTGATTTCCCTTTTTAAGAGTTGACTGAGCCTTGCCATGCTTGGCAGTAGTGGTTGGTGCTAGCTGGTTAACGCAAATGCCATGCCGTGAAAAAGGACTGACATACTGAATCCAGTAGAGGTTTAGTATTCTGTGATTCTAAAATGAACATCAGCACAATTATCTTCATCAGTGCTCCCTTCATGACACCTCTGGCCTACAGGGCAATCTCTCCAAACATCTGCAGAGATTTACTTCTGTGGTTCCGGGATCAGACGCAACATGTCTGCACTGGTCTTGCATTGATACAATGACCAGGTTTCTATCGCCATCTGCTGGGGAGTAAGGGCACAAAATAATATTGAGCGTCCAACTCCAAATCCCACTTTGTATTATGTTATATATGCCATTTAGCAGACGGTTACATCCAAAGCGATTTACAGTAGTGCGTGCATACATTTTCACATGGGCCTGTTTCACAATGCAGTGTTGTGTTGTATTACAGAACAGGACTGTCAGACGTGGGTCCCACATTGTAGCTAGGGCTTACACCGTGGAAGCCAGGGCATACATGAGTTAAATATGTTTTGAGAAAAGGGATAAGAATACTTTCCATCTCGTGTAGACAGACATTATAATATCACACTCGAGGAGAGGCTATAGGCTGCATGGAGCTATTTTTTTCCAAAGGCCATTCTTTCCATTGTTGGTGCGCATCCTGCACAAAGAGGATGCCATGACATCCATTCAGCTGCAGGTGGCAGCACAAGACAATGCACAAAGCAATGTGCACAATATTAGCGACGTGTATTCATCACTCCAGAGAACTCTTTCCAGAGTCCAACGGCGGCAAGCTTTACGTCACTCCATCCAACGCTTAGCATTGCGTGGTGATTTTAGCCTTGTGTGCGGCCGCTCGGCCACGGAAACCCATTTCATGAAGCTCCAGAGGAACAGTTCTTGTGCTGATGTTGGAACTCAGTAGTGAGTGTTGCAACGGAGGACAGACGATTTTTAAGTACGACACCCTTCTGCACTCAGCGGTCATGTTCTATGATCTTGTGTGGCCTACCACTTCACGGCTGAGCCTTTGTCGCCCCTAGACATTTCCACTTCACAATAACAGCATTACAGTTGACCGGGGCAGCTCTAACAGGGCAGAAATGTGCCGAACTGACTTGTTAGTAAGGTGGCATCCTATGACAGTGCCACATTGAAAGTCACTGAGCACTTCAGTAAGGCCATTCTACTGCCAATGTTTGTCTATGGAGATTGCATGCCTGTGTGCTCGATTTAATACACCGGTCAGTAACGGGTGTGGCTGAGAAGGCACGACTTTGAAGGGTGGTTCCCTTATATCATATATAGTGTATGTCGTCGTTCTCCCCCCCCACACGCCTGTAAAAACAAAGGTATTATGGACACATAATATTACGCATGTCATGGTCACCTATGGGAGGGTCTAATTTCATATGTAGTCTACATTAGTGTTGTATAGTTTTCATAGCTTAAGAAATTGGACTCTTCTATGAAGTCATTGGTGTGTGCGTGTGCATGCGTGCGCGCAGGAGTGAAGCATATACCGAAAGCTCACTCAACAGCTAGCTTGACATGTCGCTGATGGAGCTACCGATTTTGATATTTTTCGATAGCTCAAATGTTTGTAAGTTTTGAAGGAGCGGGGTCATGTGTATTTGCGGGCAGAGGATGACTGCTTCGAGCCACCATGGGGACATGGACAGTGGAGGAGCTATACTGTTAGCAGCACACTGACGTCAGTTTCACGTGCGTGCGTGTGTTGCGCCTTGTCCACTCTTTCTGACCTATAGCAACTGGGTCGTTCCACGAGTACATTGTGCGTCCGTTTCACATTTTAAGTAGAAACGGTGCACCTATAATGAAATTTAAATTGATGTTATATTAAATGAAGTGCCCTTCAATAGAACATTCTTAAAATCCATTTTTTTGCTCTAGTGCCAAAAATCTGAATTTTGACATGTCTCGTCATGTTTTTCCGATTTCTAAGAATATTTTTTACCCACAGGCCATGGACACGGAGCTACAGCAGCACGCGGTAATTAACCTCTCTAAAAAAGAGGTCACTGACGCACAAGTCTCAGTCTTACCTAAGGGCCTATCTTTTCTACGTGTACAGACAAACCCTTTGATACGAAAGTAGATCTGTTGAAATTCTTTCCCAAAATGAAACTTAAACATGTGTTTTCCAAAAATAATGTTTCTGGCCTAGAAACCCAACCATGAACTGTTACTCATTTGAAGTCCAAAAGCAAGCTTAATAAACATAAAGCATTAAGCTACACTCCCATTGACATCTGCTAACAATGTATATGTGACCAATAAAGTTTGATTTGATACCCGCGAGAGCAGTGTGTCGATTTCTTATTTTCTCTCTCATGTTATTCAATTGTTACTATGCACCTGCCACAAAGACAGCTCAAATGTGCGAGTGCCTTTTGAATTTTGACCCACTTGATCCAAAAATGGCTCCAAGTTGTCACCCTCATTGCAAACCCCTAGTTATGTTCTTGCTTTGACAAAGTCACTTCTGAAGATAGTTTATTTTGTGTGATTAATTTATGTCTGTCCCTCATTTTAAGGTCAACCCTGTTATGTGAACTGAATTTTCGTTTTAATATGGTGAAAATATTCCTTTAAAAAATATCTTTTCTAAAGAAACATTGAACATATAATAGTCATACCATAGTGTAAAAGCAGGTGAGCTGGTTCAACTTTTTCTGGCAATTTTCAGTTTTTTTTTTACGGTGGCTTGTTTGCCCCTCAATCAGACCCTACAAACAAGAGGAGTAGGAAGTGAAAATGGCAGCCCTGTCCTGCAAGAGCCAGGCTCTCGATTAACTCAGGCATTTCCTGCCATGCCCCCTTGGCCACATCTTTATCACCTAGTGACTTCCTGTTTCACAGACTGGGACAACACAAAAACTTTCATGACTGCCTTTGCAGTTTTAGGACCACTCAACCACAGGTTCCATTATGCCAATGCTTCCACACTGGATCTAATAGTCATTTGACACAATGTCATTTAAAACTTGCCCCTGTTGCTGCATTAGGCCTATTGTTGTTTCCAGAGAATGTCTTGGAGATCAATAATAGATTGCAAAACTAGACCAAAATGTTTAAGCTTCTTGAAAATTGGTCTTCTTTTTTTCCAATGCATACCTATCTCTAGGCTATATTTTGGTCAGCATCCTTTCTATATCACTGTTAACATAGGCTTGTAAGCCCCATGCACCTTGTTGGCAACGCCACCTGTTGCTAAGAGAGCTCCGCCGACCTCTTGCTTTAGCTCCCCTCCTCTGACTAAAAATCCACTTTCCGCCCTTTAACCGTGGCCACATCCCGTCTGACTGCGCACTGCTCTCCGTTGCCAAGTAGAATATCTGTCACTTTCCTGGCTAGGGTGCACGCACCAAAATCACCTCCTGGTATTACCTGTTGTAATAGGCTATCTATATTTTTACAGTGGAATTGTGGACTGTAATAGGCTAGTTTACGAAAAAAATACAATTTTACTGCAACTTCTGTAAGGTGTTTTTTTTAGGCAATCAGGGAAACCTGAGAAACAGAACTATCAAAAAAGAAAATAGGCTATTTTTGTGATTCCGATCATGTCTGGCGAAGAGGCACCGGCACGACAGCAGCAAGAACCCGCAGAGGAGAAGACAGAGAACCCACCTACTGAGGAACCTCATCGGAGGAAGCCCAAGAGGGTGAGCCATCCCCCGCGGAAGAGCCAGCAGACGAGCCTGCGGCGGCGACCCCCGACAAAGCGCCCGTGGCGCCCGAGGAGGAAGTTTTCAGCTACCGTGCTTTGTTCCTAACGGGCTATGGAGGCTATGACAAAGTGAAGCTCCAGATGAAAAAGGGAAAGCCGAGCCTGAAAAGCGCAGAGGTGCTGGTGCGGGTCAAGGCGTGTGGTCTGAACTTCGCCGAGTTGTTGGGGAGACAGGGGTTGTATGAGCTGCTGCCGTCGCCGCCCGTCACGCCCGGGATGGAATGCTCGGGCGTGATTGAAGCCATAGGGGAAGAGGTGACGGATAGAAAAGTGAGTCTAAAAACCTAGCGTCATGTTTCTTTCAAGCCTTTTCTCCCTTTCTTTATGGTAGCCTTTTGCTCATCATTTCGATTCAAATCAAATTCATGGGCGAGGCCCGCCCAATCAATACATCAAACGTGGCCCTTTTTGTCCAGGCACAGAACCGTTATGTAGGCTATAATATTTTATTGAGGGGCCGTGCACAAATCATGGTTAACAGTACAGTATGACAGCACTGTTTTGGGCGCTCCTTTTACGTGATTTATCTCTTTAATATCTTCCTTTCTGCCTTCATATCATTTTGTTAGTTATTCATGCAGTCACAAGGTTGAAACAACATTGTGTGTCTGTATGACAGCGTTATTACAAGATAATAAACATTTTAGTTGTTTTCATCCTTGGCCGCAATATTGTCTTGATTTTAGTAGCAAATATTGGGCGACTATAATAGCAGTGAGCGTATTCTGTCTTCCCAATGAAAGTCACATATCCTGTGGTCAGGTGACGTGCCTTCCTGCTCTCTATCTCGATTTGTCATAACTCCTCCAAGAACCTGTTGAGAAGTGATCATCAGAGGTTGGGGTTAAGAGCTTGGTTCTCCCCTGTCTCCATTTGTTCCCTCTCTGATACTTCCAGACTGTGAATATCCAAAGTGGGATGAGATGTGAAATGAGAATTCCCCCAAGGGCTGTCAACTCATGTGGGCGTAACACTGCAATGACATGACCCAATCTATTTGATAAAGGGCTCTGATATAATATTTTGATATCAGCAATATTTCCCTTGGTGTGTGTGTGCGTGTGTGTTTTGGCCCCCTGTTTGTGTGCAATTGTTTGCCGATGTGCAAGGTAAGCCTATGTGTGAGTCTGTCTGTCTATCAGACCCATATAGTCAGTACTGTTTGTAAAGTACATCATAACCCTTCACTGTTCCACAAAACATGGTCAGTTACATTTGATATTTCCTTCTCCTCCCTCTTCATTTTCTTCTCCTCCCCTTGCCACACCCCTTTCCACCCTCCCTTCCCCCGAACAAATGGCAAGAAGAATCCTATAGAAGGACAGCACATTCTTTCTGCACAATTGGCCACAAATCAAATCAAATGGTATTGGACACAAACACATGGTTAGCAGATGTTAATGCGAGTGTAGCGAAATGCTTGTGCTTCTAGTTCCAAGACACCTAACCACCACCAACAACAACAGCCTCGAGTCAGAGTGCTGCACGATCTGTGGACAATAAAAAGGCAGGACCCAGCTGCTGCCTTTAGAGTCTGTTTTGGGAGTAGCCGAGGCTTGGACCTGTTCCTGTTCCTGTTCCTGTTTCTGTTTATGCTGAGCAAGGTTTGTGTCTTTTGGACAACATGGTCTCAACAACTCACTGTTTTATCAACGTTTGTTCCGAACGGCCGCTTTGGCCCAATCAGTGAAGCTATCCAGAGGTGAACTGAGGGCGTGGCTGTTTCGGATGAGGTCACATGGGATATTTTCCGGGCTGAAACAGACACCAGATTTGGGTCGTATTCATCAGGGCAAGCATTGCAATGTTTTAAAACGTTTTGCAACGAAAAAACAGAAATGAGCGCTTCTTACTGGACAAATCCAATTAGTCCCTCTCTGTTCAGTCAGTTTTCATCTGTTCATCTGTTAATACGACCCTGTTGTAAAATCTTCAGCCTTGTTGAATCCTCTTGGCCCATCCTAAAAAGACCAGATAGATGTGATCAGATTGGTCGGTGATCAAATGATGTCAACAGTTAACATATTCACTTTTCGAGCATAAAGCCCCACCCATATTTTAACCTTTTCCTCCATGGCGTTTGTTTTTTTTCCATGTTCTCTTGTTTTTCTTTTTATTCATTCTTTCCTGGTATGTGTTATTGACTGGTTCTTTGAAATACTCAACCACCACTTCCACAGAATATTCCTCAACAATGGTACATTTTCAAATAGAAGTTTCATACAGGTTCTCTTAGGTCTCAGTTGGTCATGCACCCTTTGTGCAGACTTTGAGGTCACTGACTGCATAAAATGCAATGCGGCAATGTGATCTGTGAGTCATGAGTACTTTATGTCATGTGTTTGTGTGCAGCAGGAAGAGAAGCAGCCCGCACATCTTGAGGAATTACATACAGGAAATGTTAGAATATTCAGAGACCGATTGGGCGACTTTCCTGCGTCTTCCGCCTCTTGGCCTCTTTCGAAACACAAATAAAAAGTCTACGGCTTGCCTGGTCCCAGATCAGTTAGACAATGACCGTAGGAGTCGGGCAAGACCGCAACAATTGATCTGGGCCCAGGCAAGTAAGTCAGCAGTGCTCTCCTGACATGGGAGATTCAGCTATTGCAGGAGTGCATCTCAATAAAGACATCTCCTCCTCTCGTTCATAATATTCACATGGACCGTAGAAAGGAAACTTCCAGTTGGCAACCACCACAATTCTATTTCATCCCACAACCGTTTGCCGCCCTTCAACAAATAGCGGTTTGCTAGGCTTCTCCAGGTGTTTAAGTGTGTTGTGACTTATGACCCACTCTTGAAATGTCCTCTCTCACAGGTGGGTGACCGTTGTGTTGTGTTGAGTCGTCACGGTCTGTGGCAGGAGGTGGTGGTTTGTGCCTGCTAGCCCTAACATCATCATGCCTGAGTCAATGAGCTTCGAGGGAGAGCGGCGGCCCTCCCCATCAACTACCTGACGGCCTACATTATGCTTTTGAGATGGCCAACGTCAGAGCCGGACAGAGCATCCTCATCCACATGGCAGCAGGTACAGTAGTGGTGGACACACACACACACACGTCCACAAGGGTGCACACGCACACACATACACAGTCACACAAGTACATATGCACACACATTCTTACAAACATACACAAACGCTCATGTTTACTTACCGGAATGTGACTGATTATACATCGAGTAGCACACACATGTCACATACACACACATCTATAAAAATATACCCCTTTTCCCACCACAAACAATTCCACAGCCCCAGAATGTCCCCTCGCAACCACGGCAGTACTGTATAACATAGCCAGTCATCTGCACCATGACTAGGCCTAAGTCATGGCTTTGACAACTTTCCTTGACCTTAGAATGGGAGACTGCACAGTATATAGCGTAGGTGGACATACAAGTCTGTAGT